>NC_041729.1:94335615-94570615 GCF_004115215.2 Ornithorhynchus anatinus | reverse complement strand
GTTTCATGGCTCGGAGGCAAGAGCAGAAGTAGAGGAAAGCTGACTCTCCCTGGCCTCAGAACCTTATTAAAGGCACATCTCCTCCAAGAGCCTTCTTCCCAGACTAAACCTTCCTTTCTTTTTCTCCCACTCCCTTCTGCACTGCCCTGACTTGCTCCCTTTATTCATCCCTCCACATTTCCTCCGCATGTCTTATTATTTGAGAACTAGTTTTCATGTCAGATTCTCTCTTATAGAGGAAAGCTGGTATCAAATCACCTTGTGACATCCTTTTCTCCACACTGAATAATCCTATTCCCATTAAACTTTCCTCATAGATGCTATGTCTCTCTTTTTCTACTGCGCCCAGGCTCTCCACCATCTTATCTAGATATGGAGCTCCAATGGGAATTTTCTATAAACAGGCTGATGGACTGCTACAGAATTGCTGCATGTTCTCCTCTCATTGATGTACCTAGGAGTTGTGTTTACTTACCTTGGAACTACAGGACTGAGTCAGTCTTTCCCTGCTGCACTAGAAGAGAAGAGCATTAACTTCAATATGAGTAGGATTGAGATAGCTGTACTACAAGCCCCAGAATGCTTAGGGCCTAAACAGGGACTGATTGGAATGTGTTGACCAGATAAGGATGCAGCAGACTAAACGTTTTTAGTGAATATAGGCAGCTGGGGGACAGGGAAAAGTGGACTGACCATTTTAGCTATGACAATCCCAATTTGGGGATAGTTTTGTAGCTTTCTAAAATATCTGGGTTACCCTACAAAGATCTAGGCCCGTTCCAGCTAAACCAAAATGTAAGTCCACTTAAGTGTTAAGTGTTTGGAATTCAATTGACTCTTTGCCTTCCCTCCCTCCTTCCGTGAACTCCCTCCTCTTTCATATTCAACTGACCATGCTGAGAAGCAATGTGACCTAGTAGAAAGAGCTTGGGCCTGGAAGTCAGAAGACCTGGGTTCTAATCCTGCCTCTGCCACTGGTCTTCTATGTGACCTTGGTCAAGTCACATCACTTCTCTGTGCCTCAGTTACCTCAACTGTAAAATGGGGATTGAATACCTGATCTTCCTCTTATTCAGACTGTGAACCCTACGCAGGAAAGAGACTGCATCCAACCTAATTAACTTATACCTACTGCAGCACTTAGAACACAGCCCTTAGGCAATATCAGGAATTTATTTATCTGTTTTGATGTCTGTCTCCGCAACTCTAAACTATAAGCTCGTTGTGGGCTGGGAATGTGTCTGTTTATTGTAGTACTGTACTCCCCCAAGTGCTTAGCACATTGCTCTGCAAACAGTAAGCATTCAATAAATATGATTGAATGAATGAACAGTGTTTGACACTTAGTAAGCACTTAACAAATACCATTAAAAAAGTATAATAATGTTGGTATTTGTTAAGCGCTTACTATGTGCAGAGCACTGTTCTAAGCGCTGGGGTAGACACAGGGGAATCAGGTTGTCCCACGTGGGGCTCACAGTCTTCATCCCCATTTTACAGATGAGGGAACTGAGGCACAGAGAAGTGAAGTGACTTGCCCAAGGTCACACAGCAGACAAGTGGCAGAGCTGGGATTTGAACTCATGACCTCTGACTCCAAAGTCCGGGCTCTTTCCACTGAGCCACGCTGCTTCTGGTTATGATCCTAGCTCCACTGCTGTGTGCTGTGTGACTTTAGACAAGTCACTTCACTTCTCTATGCCTCAGTTACCTCATCTGTAAAATGGGGATTAAGACTGTGAACCCCAAGTGAGACATGGACAGTGTACAACCTGATTAGCTTGTTTCTACTCCAGTGCCCGGCATGTAGTAATCGCTTAAACATCATTAAAAAAAATTAAAAGCCAGCCCTCTCCCCAAATTTAAAGCCCCATAAAAAACCATATCTCCTCCAAGAAGCCCTCCCTGACTATGCTCTCATCCTCCAACCTATTTTCCCTCCTTACTTCTTCTTCCATGCACTTAGTCCCAACCACTAAGAATTTAGGTATTAATCCTTCTCCCCACCCCACCAGCACTTATGTAGCAATTCCTATACACAGTTACTTCCCTTACTTATAATGCATTTTAATGTCTATCTCCTCTGCTAAACTATAAGGTCCTTGAGCCAGCAATAGTGCCTACCTACTGTATTGGACATTCCCAAGCATTCAGTACAGTGCTCTGCATAGAGTAAGTACCCAATAAACAACACTGATTAATTTACAGACAGAAAAAAGAGTCTGAGGGAGGTCATATGATCTCTTTTTCAGAAAGACTTCAAAATAGGGTGGATCCTCATCAATCCAAGTTGGTTTATGTGAGGTTCTGTTTATAGAAAAGGAGCATGATGTAGTAGATAGAGCACAGGCCTGGTAATCAGAAGGTCATGTGTTCTAATCCCAGCTCTGCCACTTGTCTGCTGTTTGACCTTGGGCAAGTCACTTTACTTCTGTGTATCTCAGATACCTCATTTCTAACATGGGATTGAGATTGTGAACCCCACATGGGACAAGGACTGTGTCCAACTTGTCTTTCTTGAATACACCCTAGTGCTTAGTACAGTGCCTGGCACATAGTAAGCACTTGACAAATACCATAATTGTTATTATTATTAGGTAAAGTTACTGGCGGACTCATTTCTCAGTATCTCCAATCTCTAAGCTTCTAGGATTTCTGAGTCCCCAAAAGTCTTTGAATAGATTTGGTTAAAAAAAAAAAGCTATATATATTTATTGTGTGCATACTGTGTGCAGAACATTGTAGTAAGCACCTGGGAGACTACAGTATACCAGACTTGATAGACACATTGGTATTTGTTATTTGTTAAGCGCTTACTATGTGCCGAGCACTGTTCTAAGCGCTGGGGTAGACACAGGGGAATCAGGTTGTCCCACGTGGGCTCACAGTCTTAATCCCTATTTTACAGATGAGGTAACTGAGCCCCAGAGAAGTTAAGTGAATTGCCCACAGTCACACAGCTGACAAGTGGCAGAGCCGGGATTCGAACCCATGACCTCTGACTCCAAAGCCCATGCTCTTTCCACTGAGCCACGCTGCTTCTCCAGCCACGCTTGTTCCCTGCCCATAGTGAGTTTACAGTCTAGAGGGGGAGATAGACATTTTATATATATATATATATATATAAACAAGCACACATTTTTAAACATACACACATATATGAGAAGGTATATAAAATCCCTTTATTCTAAAATGAATGTAAAGTCCTTCAACAAAATAATAGAATTTTACAAATTACATTTTTAAAGTTAAAGAAAATCTGAAAATCCACAGCCATTATAAAAATATATTCTCAAAGTATGACAGTTTTTTCTCTTTTTTTTGCTTTTCTACCAATACTTGCTATGTTCTTGCTATGTGCCAGGCAGTGTACTAAGTTCTGGGGTAGATCTGAGAAAAACAGTTCCTGTCCCACATGGGGCTCACAGTGTAAATAGGAGGGAATATGATTTTACCTCATTTGACAGAATGAGGTAACTGAGACACAGAGAAGTTATGTGACTTGCCCAAGATAGTCCAGCAAACAAGTGACAACATGGAAACAGTGTGGTTTAATGGAAAGAGCACAGTCCTGGGAGTCCGAGGATCTGGGCTCTAATCCCAGATCTGTCAAGTGTTTCAACACCATCATCATCAGTGATATTTACTGAGTGCCTACTGTGTTCTAAGCACTTGGGAGAGCACAATAAAACAAGGTTAATTAACATATTCCCTGGCCAAAATTAGTTTACAGTCTAGAAGAGGAGGCAAATAATAATAATTATGGTATTTGCTAAGCACTTACTATGTGCCAAGCACTGTTCTAAGCACTGGGGTAGATAAAGGATAATCAGGTTGTCCCACGTGGGTCTCCAAGTATTAATCCTCATTTTACAGATGAGGTAACTGAGGAACAGAGATGTTAAGTGACTTGCCCAAGGTCACACAGCAGAGAAGTGGTAGAGCCGGTATTAGGACCTACGTCCTCTGACTCCCTAGCCCGTGCTCTTTCCACTAAGCCACACCGCTTCTCGACATTAATATAAGAAATGTGTAATATATAATCTATAGATATGCACATAAATAGGGAACAGGTCTGCCAACTCTGTTGTTTTGTCCTCTCCCAAGTGCATAGTACACTTCTCTGTACATAGTAAGCATTCAATAAATACCACTGATGATGATAAGTACTGTGGGATGAATATCAAATACTGCTGTGCGATTTGGGGCAAGTCACTTGACTTCTCTATGCTTCATTTTCCTCAACTGTAATAGGGGGATTCACTAGCTGCTCTCCCTCCTACTTTGACTATGAGCACCATATACACTATATACAGGTACCGTGTCCCACTTGATCAATTTTTATCTACCCCAGAGCTTGAACATTGCTTGACATATAGTAAGTACTTACCAAATACCCTAATATATATAGTCAAGTTTGATAAGTGGCAGAGCCAGGATTAGAACCAGGTCTTCTGATTTTCAGGCTGTGATCCTTCCACTAAGCCATGCTGCTTTTAATTTCTTAAAATCCAAATATGTGAATCTTGTCTGAGCTCAAATCTCTTTCAGGTCTTTTCACGAAAGTGGTAAAATGGGATTTTTAGGATTTGGTGTTTTTCTCCCCTGTCTCTCTCTTCTTTCTCTCTCTTTTCTCACTTTGTCATGACTCAAGAATGGCTGAAAGGAAAAAAAAAAAACTTCAAAGAAATACATCTGGAGCTGAGAACCAAAGTGGGAACTTCCAACTAAATAATGTATTATTCAGTAAGGTATACCCAACTGAAAACAGACTAGAATGAAAATTATCCACTTGGCGGTTGCTACCGCGGCAATTATAATGAAGTCCAGACTGGCCATTACGAACAATTAATGATACTCAAAGGAAGCAGAAAAGTATGATAAATAGTCACTTATCTTTTTGTCTGGAGACTTCTGAGCTTCCCAGCAGTGCTTAGGTTGAACATTGTGCCCGGTACTGCACACTAAGAAAACACAATAAGCATTGCACAGCAGTGTTTATGATCCCTGGGCACTCTCCAGAAGATTTCATTTCTAGTATCCTCACTAATAGAGATTCCCTTCACAATGTGGTTGCAAATGGCAAGTCAAAACTTTCTTACAATGAGAAACACTTCACTTGAGAAAGGTATGATGGTGGGCATGACTGTAAAGGCTTTCTCAAGAGATCCAGAGGTGTCATTTCAATTACCTTAATGGTCATTTGAAATATAATTTTCACAGGCTTATCATCTTCAGAAAATATTAAAAGATATAAGGCAATAGAGTGAATCCAAGTGGCCACTAGAAAATGTTAAATATTCCTTGCCCACCTGGAAGCAGAGGACAGACTAGACTGTAAGCTCTTTTTGGTCAGGAAATATGTCTGTTTATTGTACTGTACTCTCCACAGAGCTTAGTACAGTGCTCTGCACACAGTAAGCACTCAAATACATTGAATGAATGATTACATTGCATGTACTAGAGAGGTAACAATGTAAGGACATCATAAGATGATCACGAAAAGAGTCTTTCTGCAAAGGAACATAGAGGGTGATTCTATGTGGATTCTTCCAGGTCTCTGACAATATAGTTGTCCCTTTCCAAATCACAGAATTCTGCCAGAGGAGCCTAGGTCTAGGAGAGGTTCTAGGCGAGAAGCTGGTTAGTTAAAGATATCAGACATAAAGGCATCCATTTCCATATCCATTCTGGACAGGGAGCAGACCAGTTGAAAGCTGGATAGTTCACTTTAAAACTAGACAAATGACCAATTCATGATGAATCAGTAGGTAAAATATGTTTCCAAGAATTTCTCTTCTTCACAACTCCACCAGAAGAGGGTCTCTCTCCATTGCTCACATAATCAATCAATCACTGGCATTTAATGAGCACTTACTATGTGCAGAGCACTATACTAAGTGTTTGGGAGAATGCAATAGACTGACAAATAGGGTTTATATGAAAATCACCCACAGTACAGACTCATGGCTAAATAAACCCACACTAAACATTTTTTACTCAGCTATTGCTGGGTTAGACAGAAATATATTACCACATGGGTAATTATTCTATCCAGAGCTCAGAAATAGGAGACAGGTATGCAGCTCGGTTGCCAGCTAACAGGTAAGCTTCTCCAGATCAGCCCCAACAGAGCTCAGCTCCACCTCCAGGGAGAAGGTGCTTTTCATCTCACTGGACAAAAACCAGCCCCCTCCCAGAATACTCCTAACGACCCTGGAGGAGCAGGGGAGGAGAGACCTGGGGAAATTTGAGACTTGGCTAATAATGACGGTATTTGTTAGGTGTTTACTATGTATCAAGTGCTGTTCTAAGTGCTGGGGTAGATACATGCTAATCACGTTGGACATATTCCCTGTCCCATATGGGATTCACAGTTGCAATCCCCATTTCGCAGATGAGGCAACTGAGGCGGCATAGAGGAAAGGCAAATTAAAACAGTGGCTGCCACAGCCAAATGGGATTGAATCAAATTCATCGTGCAATGACAAAAATCTTTCTATTTTACATGGTAGCCATTTCTGCTTTCTCACCAATATTGGGGAAGAACTTCCCCATGAAAATTGTCAGCTAATATAATCAAAATTAAAATAAAATATTTATTGAACACTTACTATGTGTCATGCACAGTTCTAAGTACTAGGTTAGACATAAGATGTGTCTGTTTATTGTTGCATTGTACTGTCCCAAGATCATAGTACAATGCTCTGCATACAGTAAGCATTCAATAAATATGAATGAATTGAATGAATAAGATAATCATTTTGAACTTGGCTCCTGTCCCTGATGGAGCTCAGAGTCTAAGTAAGAAGGAGAAAAAGAATTTAATCTCCATTTTTACAAGAGAGGAAACTAAGAATTAGATGACTTGCCCAAGGTCAAGAACAGGTAGATGGTGAGGTTGGGATTAGGACCCACGTTATTTGACTGTTAGCCAGTGCTCTTTCCACTACGCCACACTGCTTTTCTTCACAAAGGAAGAACTCAGAACCCTAAGAGCAGAAGAACACACAATGGATCAGGTCCCAGTCCCTAATTTCACTCTGATGGTACTTTACAACAGGCCATTCATGAGTGTCCATGGAAACAGCTGAAAAATTCAGAGGGGTAAACTGATCTTGGAAAACTTTCACTTAATCATACATTTTAAGAAGAATAGATACTCACTTTTTATTTAGCTCTCCACACAATATTCAGTTCAATTTACCTCTACCAACCTCCAGTAATTTAATAGAAGATGAGTCACTCAACAGACCAAACCACTTGAAACAAGCAAATCGAACAGACAGCATCTGATCGATGCTATAATAGAGCTGTTTTGTCACATTGCAGGTGTCACCGTGGAGTAAGGAGTATTTTAATTACCAGCCATTTGAATTTCTGATTGTATTGTGGTAAAATTTTAATCTTGTTAATTTCCTTTGGCAGCTTAACAGTTTTATTCAGTCCTTTAGGGAAAACACTAAAGGTTCCACGCTTTGATTCAAACAGAAGCATCGGGTGGAATGTAGAGCCTGTTAAGTCTCAACATTAATAACAATTGACATTTCAATATTTTGGAGAGGAAGAGGGAGTGATAAGAAAACAAGAGAGAGAATCTATCAGGAACTCTTAATAAGGGTTGGCATGTGACAGTCCATATTTCTAGTAGAATTCAACATATTCACAAACTGTTTTAGAGGTTTAGCAAGAGTCTTCTATAGGTGTCTAAAACTTCAACATCAAAATGTGAGAACGAAAACCTTTTCTATTTCTTCATCACCTGTTAATAGCAAATTTAATTGTAACTTTCCCAATCCTCTTTTATTATTATATTTTGGGAATCATCTTGAAGGAATATCAGAGCATAAATTCAGGAACTAGCAAACTGAGGTTTAATCCTCCTCAGTTTCTCCCTCTCTAAAATGGACATCAGAATCATGGAACAAGTATAGCTTTAATTTCCTATTTGGATTGGAATATGGAAAATACTAAATACCTGATAAATAAAATATTTGAGATATACCTATGGCCAGGTTTGAACCTTCCTTCTACTATTGAATAGAAATATTTTCAGTCTCAGTCTCCTTTCCTCCCACTTCATACTGAATTCAGGAAATCATTTGAAATTCCTCATCCTAAATAGAAAAAAAAGACCAGAAACCAACCTTTAAATCAATTTCTAATTCCTAATAAAGTAGCAAAGACAGAGGGACACCAAAAAAAATCCAAATTCCATATGATGGCAGGTCCTCTAATTCAGAAGGATAGTCACTTCTAATTAAAGATGGATTTTTCAACCCATCCCTTTCAACCTACATATTGAGTACATTGCTAAATCTTTTTGGATCTTTCTCAACATTTTCAGAATCGTCTCTGCCCTACCCATATAGTAATAATAATTATAATAATAATATGTGCCAAACACTGTGCTAGGTACTGGGGTAGATACAAGATAATTGTTTGTCAGACACAGTCTTTCTGCAGTGTGACAGTTTAAGTTGGAGAGTAAAGACATTTCATACCCAATTTATAGGTCTCACAGCAAATAAATGGTATAACTGGAATTAGAACCCTGGTCCTCTGAATCCCAGGGCTGTCCTCTTCACATTAGGCAATGCTGCTTCTCAAATCCGTGGCTCAGTGGAAAGAGCACGGGCTTTGGAGTCAGGGCTCATGAGTTCGAATCCCAGCTCTGCCACTTGTCGGCTGTGTGACTGTGGGCAAGTCACTTAACTTCTCTGGGCCTCAGTTCCCTCATCTGTAAAATGGGGATTAACACTGTGAACCCCACGTGGGACAACCTGATTCCCCTGTGTCTACCCCAGCGCTTAGAACAGTGCTCGGCACATAGTAAGCGCTTAACAAATACCAACATTATTATTATTATTATTAAATCCAGGCATTTATATCTGAACAAGGCTAACTGCATCAGTCTTTTCACAGGCATCCTTGCTTCCATTTTCTCACTTCATGTGCACCGACTTCATTCTGCTGCCTGGATGATTTAATAATAATGATAATAATTTTTAGAACAATGGCATTTTTAGGCACTTACATTTTCAAAGCTCTGAGGTGGGCACAAGGTTCTCAGATCAGACACATTCCCTGGTCCTTCTGGGACTTATATTTTACCCCAGAGTCTTACACAGAAGCTGTGACTGAGCTGGGACTAGGACCTATGTCTTCTGGCTTTCCACTAGGCTATGCTGTCTCCCTGCCTTCTCTGCATAACTATCCATTCCTCAAAAACCTCCAATGATTACTATTTCTCTCAGCATCAGAGAGAAACTCCGGATTGTTAATTTTAAGGCTCTCAATCATTTCTCTCCTCATGATTTACCCTCGCTCTTTTCCCACTTCAGCTCTGCCCTCACATGCTTCACTCCTCTCAAGCCCACCTAATCACTTTGCCTCTCCTACAGCCAAACTCTTGCTCACATCTTCCCTTCCTCTTCAAACTCCCTCTCCTGTCAAATCGGGCAGAGCACTGCTCACACCATCTTCAAAGCCATTCTGAAATCTCCCTTCCTCCAGGAGATTTTACCCAGCTAATCTCTCATCTCCCCACCCATTTCCCTTCATAGTATCACTTCAGCACTTTTGTGTCACCCAAGCACTTTCACACAACAAGCAAGTTCACACACTTCCCTGTACCCCTATTATACACATCTACAGTTTGCTTTCTTCTACCTGTAAATTATATAATCATCTACCTTTTCCTTTAGATTGTAAGCTCCTTGGTGGCTTGGGATCATGTTTTTTGTTATTATGTTTTTTCAAATGTTTAGTACTGTGCTCTACATACAATAACAATCACACTCCCCCCTCTCACTTCAAAGCCCTACTGAAGGTTCACCTCCCCCAGGAGGCATTCCCAGACTAAGCCCCCCTTTTCCTCAGCTCCACCTCCCCTCCATCACCCCAACTCACTCTCTTTGCTCTACCCCAGCTCCCTGCCCCACAGCACTTGTGTATATATGTACATATCTATAATTCTATTTATATTAATGCCTGTTTACTTGTTTTCATGTCTTTCTCTCCCCTTCTGGACTGTGAGCCCACTGTGGGCAGAGATTGTCTCTCTTTTTTGCTGAATTGTACTTTCCAAGAGCTTAGTGCAGTGCTCTGTAAACAGTAAGCACTCAATAAATATGATTGAATGAATAAATGAACAATAGGCACTCAGAAAGTATCTACATATTGGTATCCAGTTTAATTTGCTACTCCGGATTGTAACAAACAACTCATTGCAAAGGACTACATCATCACAAAATAATAGCTCACAGAGGCCACCATAAAGATGTCCATTTTAAAACAGAATGGGAACTGGTTGGAAATTATCTTTAGTTCTCATTGTCACTCTCCTATGTGTACTCTTTATATTTATTTATAATATTGATGGTATTTGTTAAGCACTTACTATGAGTCAGGCACTGTACTAAGCACTGGGGTGGTACAAGCAAGTCGAGTTGGATACAGTCCCTGTCCCAAGTGAGGCTCACAGTCTCAATCCCCATTTTACAAATGAGGTAATGGAGGCCCAGAGAAGTTAAGTGATTTGCCCAGTGTCACACCACAGACCAGTGACAGAGCTAAGATTAGAACCCATGACTTTCTAACTCCCAGGCCCATGCTCTAACCATTACTCCATGCTCCTTGGTGGGTTAGGCAGAATTACAGATTTATATAAATCCTTCACTAGTATCCATTCATTCATTCAATAGTATTTATTGGGTGTTTACTATGTGCAGAGCCCTGTACTAAGCACTTGGAGTGTACAATTAGGTAACAGATAGAGACAATCCCCCCCAAATAACTGGCTCACAATACAAAATGGGGAGACAGACAACAAAACAAAGCAGAACGAAACAAGTAGTCTAGCAGACTTCATCAAGATAAATAGAATCATAGAGATATACACCTCATTAACAAAATAAATAAGGTAATAAATAATAATATACAAATATGGATAGTGCTGAGGGGAGGGGAAGGGGGAAGAGCAGAGGACAAGAGCAGGGGAGTAGGGGGGAGGAGCTGAGAGAAAGGGGAGCTTAGTCTGGGAAGGTCTCCTGGAGGAGGTGAGCTCTCCATAGGGCTTTGAAGAGGGGAAGAGAGTTAGTTTGGTGGCCACGAGGAGGGAGGGCATTCTAGGACAGTGGTAGGATGTGGTCCAGGGGTTGATGGTGGGACAAGCACGAACAGGGGACAGTGAGGAGGTGAGTGGCAGAGAAGCAGAGTGTACGGGGTGGGCTGTAGAAGGAGAAAAGGGAGGTGAGGAAGAAGGGGGCAAGGTGATGGAGAGCTTTGAAGCCAAGAGTGAGGAGTTTTTGTTTTGTGCCAAGTTTGATAGGCAACCACTGGAGGTTTTTGAGGAGGGGAGTGACATGCCCAGAGCATTTCTGTAGGAAGATGATCTGGGCAGTGGAATGAAGAATAGACTGGAGCGGGGAGAGACAGGGGGAAGGGAGATCAGAGAGGAAGTTGGCACAATAATGCAGTCGGGATATTATGAGAGCTTATACCAGCATGGTAGCAGTTTGGATGGAGAAGAAAGGGCAGATCTTGGCTATTTTGTGAAGGTGAGATCGGCAGGTGTTGGTGACAGATTGGATGTGTAGGGTGAATGAGAGAGCTGAGTCAAGGATGACACCAAGGTTGCGGGCCTGTGAGACGGGAAGGATGGTCGTGCTGTCCACAGTGACAGGGAAGTCAGGGAGAGGACAGGGCTTGGGAGGGAAGATATAAGCAACTTGGTCTTAGACACGTTGAGTTTTAAGTGGCGAGCAGACATCCAGGTGGAGACATCCTGAAGGCAGGAGGAGATACAAGCCTGGAGGGAGGGGGAGAGAACGGGGAAGAGATGTAGATTTGGGGGTCATCTATATAGAGATGATACTTGAAGCCATGGGAGTGAATGAGTTCCCCAAAGGAGTGAGTGTAGATGGAGAACAGAAGAGGGCCAAGAACTGACCCTTGAGGAACCCCTGTAGTGAGTGGATAGGCGGGGAGGAGGACCCCTCGAAGGAAACCGAGAATGAACATCCAGAGAGATGAGGAGAACCAGGAGAGGACGGAGTCCGTGAAGCCAAGGTGAGATAAAGTGTGGAGGAGAAGGGGATGATCCATAGTGTCAAAGGCAGCTGAGAGGTCGAGGAGGATTAGTTGGATTTGGCAAGAAGGAGGTCAGTGGTAACCTTTGAGATGGAAATTTTGGTGGAGTGGAGGGTATGCAAGTCAAATCAGAGGGGGTCCAGGTGAGAGTTGGAATTGAGGGATTCAAGGCAGTGAGTGTAATAATAATAATAATAACGTTGGTATTTGTTAAGCACTTACTATGTGCAGAGCACTGTTCTAAGCGCTGGGGTAGATACAGGGTAATCAGGTTGTCCAATGTAAGACTCACAGTCTTAATCCCCATTTTATTCAATAGTATTTAGTATTTATTGAGCGCTTACTATGTGCAGAGTACTGTTCTAAGCGCTTGGAATGAACAAGTTGAGGTAACTGAGGCACAGAGAAGTTAAGTGACTTGCCCACACTGCTGACAAGTGGCAGAGCTGGGATTAGAACCCATGACCATGACTGAGGGTAGATGACTCATTCTAGGAGTTTGGAAAGGAAGGATAGGAGAGAGATAGGATGATAACTGGAAAGGGAAGTGGGGTCGAGAGAGGGTTTTTTTAGGATGGGGAAGACATAGGCATATTTGAAGGCAGAGGGGAAGAAGCTGTTGGAGAGTGAGTGGTTAAAGATGGAGGTTAAGAAGGGGAGGAGGGAAGGGGTGATAGTTTTTATAAGGTGAGCAGGAATGGGGTCCGAAGCACAAGTGGAGGGGGTGGCACTTGCGAGGAGGGAGGAGATCTCCTCTGAGGATACTGCAGGGAAGGATGGGAAAGTAGGGGAGGAGGGTTGGGAGCGTGGGGGGGGGGGGATGGAGAAGGGGGAGGGGTAACTTTGGGGAGCTCGGACCTGATGGTGTTAATTTTCGTAATGAAGTAGGTGGCCAGATCCTGGGGGCGAGGGATGGGGGAGGGGGAGGAACAGGGGGCCTGTAAGCACCTTGTGGGCAGGGAACACATCTACTAATCTGTTGTATTGTACTTTTCCAAGTGCTTATTACAGTGCTCTGCACACAGTAAGTGCTCAGTAACTACCACCAATTGGTGGATAGTGGTTATGTGAACTCCATGAGAATTTAACGTAATTTTTTTAACATTTTAAAAACATCCTAGTGTCTAACCTTTTGACTTGGCTTGCTATCAATCATATCTATGGAGCACTTACTATGTGCAGAGCACTGTACTAAGCACTAGGGAAAATACAGTACAGCAGAAGTAGCAGACATTCCCTGCCCACAACAAGCTTTCAGTACTGAGGGGAAGGAAGAAAGGCAAGAGTACACTTTCAACACTCTTAGGGGCATAAAAGCTGCTCTTTGCCTGCTGTGTGTGGGGAGAGAAAGGTGAGGTTTGTGGTCGAGAAGGCAAATCCCCACCCACCTCACCTTCCGTGTTTCACTGTTAAGGAGGCATAAAATAGCACACCCAGGAAACAAGTTCGTATGTGAAAAGGAGAGAAAGCAGGATGCCCATGGTATCTGGACTCCCCCATGGGGCACTTACCTCACCCGGTGATCTTGCCAAACCTCCACCCCATGGTCCTTGTCGTGCTGGCCCCGCCTGAGAGGATTAAGGAAGGCTTCTGGGAGATGAGATTCCAAATTACTGGCTGCTTCAAACTTGGCCAGAGTTAGCAGTAAGCACTCATTTCTGGCCAAGGGTGATGAACTGCAGTAATAAACCAGGTTCCCTGAGAGCTCCAGGGCTACTTACTTGGCAATGTCATCTTCAGAAAAGGACAACTGTGTTACTACTACTACTCTGGGCCTTCGGATCCCCTGTGACTTCTCTGACTCCAAACAGATGGTTTGTTTGTTCTCTGGTTTTATTTTATGGTATTTGTTAAGCACTTACTAGGTGCCTGGCAGAGTTCTGAACATTGGGGTAGATATGAGGTAATCAGGTTAGACAAAGTCCCTGTCCCATATGGGGCTCACTATCTTCATCCCATTTTACAGATGAGGGAACTGAGCCCTAAAAAGTGTAGTGATTTGCCCAAGGTCACACACTAGATAAATGGCGGAGCAGGGATTAGAACCCAGATTCTTCAGACTCCCAGGCCTATGCTCTAACCACTGGACAATACTGCTTCTCCAGATGGTGATTGTCCCAAGGTGATGGAGCCCGGGGGTGGGAGCCATTTGAAACTTTGGCATCGCTGCCGGAGGGCTGGATGGGCCGCCGGTCTGACCTAGTAATGGCACTATGGGTTAGCTGTAAGTTGACTGTCACATGGGGATGAAACAATGGATGGAGACGGATGATCCCATTTCCAATTTCAGGGACTGAAGAGTTATGAAAGTTCACCTGTTAGAATTGGGACAAAGGAAGCTTTGGCTTTATCTGAGAGCATAATGGGTCAAACCCCAGGTGTCCTCATGACTTGGGTCTTAATGTTTGTTATGAAACCCAATCTTTTCTCTATCTGGATCCTGAGGCAGCACCTCTTACCACACTTATAAAGGTCTGCAGGTGCCTTTATTTAAGCTCACAAAAGAAAGTAGTAAACTGACAATCTGAAATGGCTGCCAGTGGGCAAGGGGCCATAGATGGAGTCATTATGTCTATGGCTTAGTGGAAAGAGTACACGGGCTGGGGGATCAGAGGACTTGAGTTCTAATTCCACTTCAGCCACTTGTCTATGTATGACCTCGGGCAAGTCACTTAAATTCTCTGTGCTTCAGTTTCTTTATCTGTAAAATGAGGCCTGTTCTCCTTCCTACTTAGACTGGGAATCCCAAATTGATTTGGATTGGGCCTGACCTGATTATCTTGTATCTGCCCCAGTCCTTAATATAGTGCTTGGCACAGAGTAGGTGCTTAACACCACAATTTGTTATTACTATTACTATTAATAATAAAAATAATAATCTTGGGAGGTTTTGTAACTAACCTAAAAAAACTTTAGACTTGAGTCCATTTATACTCACTAAATAACTGAAAAGCAGAGATCCAGTTACACAACAGATTTTTTTTTGACAACATCACTATGCAGTGGCCATGAATTTTAAAATGCAGAAAAGAATTCCATTCACTTTCAGTTCAGAAATACATACAAGTGCTAAGATGATTTCTATTGTACTGTATTCCCTCAGACTGGAGCACAGGGATTTTTCAGCTGATTAGCCTTTCATTTTCTTCAGACATTGCTAATGCTTTTGCCTCAAGCGGTGTCAGCCATGATTTCATTTTCTTTTACACACCAGAACTAGCACCCACCACTAAGGTTCCAAACCCTTCTACAGCAATTAACCCTAAGTTCAGTATTGAAGAGGAGCAGCATGGCCTAGTGGATAGAGCATGGGCCTGGGAGTCAGAAGGATCTGGCTTCTAATACTGGCTCCATCACTTGTCTGCTTATGACCTTAGTCAAGTCACTTAACTTCTCTGTGCTTGACAAATACCAAAAAAAGTTAGTAGAGAATCAAACACTGGAATACACAAAGCACAACTAGATGATGCTTGCAAAGGTGGTTCAGTACTTTATATTATTGTCTGTCTCCTCCTCTAGACTGTAAGCTCGCTGAGGGCAGGGACTGTGTCTGTTTATTGTTATATTGTACTTTCCCAAGGGCTTAGTACAGGGTTTTGCACACAATAAGTGCTCAATAAATATGATTGAATTGAATAAATAAATGAATTTAGCTAGGATATGATGTTATTTAAGAATTACACTGGCAGTAAAATATTAAGAGATACTCCTTCCACACTTTGAATATTCTCCTCTCCCTTCACTCACCAGACTACACTTTTCCCTTCCTTCAAAATCCTTCTAAGAATGTTACTTCTTCCAAGAAACTTTTAATTACTCCCCATCCTTTTAGCATTGCCACTGTCTCAGACATCAAGGAACTCATGTACTAATCCGTTTTTTCTTAATGTTACCACTCAGATTTATTATTTATATCTACCCTCATGTGTGTCCCCAAGCCCATGCTCCAATGTTCTGCACACAGTGTAGTAGCAGTAATAGTATTTATTAAGCACTTACTGTGTGCAGAGCACTGAATAAGTGCTGGAAGAGAATACGCAGATGGGAAATGTATTCCCACAGTATTTAAGTACTTATCTTTAAATTCAGTTGCTTTCCCCTAACTGTAATGTATTTTAGTGTGTCTCTTTCACTAGATTGTAAGCTCACTGAAGGCAGGGGTCATGTCCCAAAGAAAATCACATCACCTCCAAGAAGCCTTCCTGGACTAATCCTTTGTTTCCCCTACTTGAACTTCCTTCTGCATAGCCTACGTACTTGGATCTGTACCCTTTTAAGCACTTGATATTACCTTACCCTCAATCCTACAGCACTTAGGTAAAAATCCATAATTTATTTTAATGTCTGTCTCCTGCTGTTGACACTAAACTCTTTGTGGGCAGGGATCATGTCTACCAATGTCTACAAATACTTTCCCAAGCATTTAATATTCTGCTTTGCACTCAGTAAGTGTTCAATCAACAGCATTGTTTGATTGAATACCGACTCTATTATTCTCCCTCAAGCACTTAGAACAGAGCACTGCACAGAGTAAGCAATCAATAAGTATTATTGATTAATTGTATACTCAAATATACTGCTGATACAGGTAACAAGATGAAGGACTATATCTTCTCCGTGAATGCCTAGAGAATGTGATCCAAACAAATAAATAGAATGAAGTTTAGTGGGGAAAATTATAGGATCATTAACTGGATCAAAATGGTTCAGATACCTGTCAGTCCTCTAGAATTGCAAGCTCACTGTAACCAGGGAAGGTCTCTACCAACTCTGTTATGTTGTGCTTTCCCAAATGCTTAGTATGGTACCCTGAACACAGTAAGCGCTCAATAAATATGATCGACTGATAGAGTTATGGAGGACATGCCAACAGCCTAACTAGGAAATGGAAGCTAACTGGTTTTGTACAAGTTTGGAAGGAAAAAAAAAATCGGGGAATCATAATAGAACATAAATTATCCAGGAATCTAATTCCATAGCAGTGTAGATTATTTTAAATTCAAATGCATTTCTAGTCCAATCAATCAGTCAATGGTATGTATCAACAGAGCACTTGAAATGAGAAAGTAATCCAGATAGGCCACCATGTAGAGTTTTGAAACTTCTTCAATCCCTCCTCCCCATTGTGTCACAGCATTTTTTCTTGCTTCTGTCTGACCTTACAGCTGCTTTTCAGACTACTTTTCAAGAGGGCAGATAGGGAAATGCAGGTGGGCAAGCATCCAATTGCTCTTCTGTTTGCTGCCATAGGTCTGCTCTGACACCCAGTGCTGTCTGACTTAGTAGGCCAGACCTAGCCAAACCACACAAGGCTCAACACATTATTCCCACATCAAGAAACGTACTTATTACTCAACTTTGGCTAAAATGAGAATACCGTTAGTTTGAAAATGAAACTGCTATGCCCTTGAAACATTCCCTGGACTAAGTCAGTTAATGTATAAAGTTAAATCTTCCTCACAACTCACCTATCACATCAGGCCAATAGGCAAATGCCCAGCTGTCTTCTGGAAAGGTCCAATATTGTGGGAGAACCAGGAAGATAAGACATTTCACCAGGGAAAGAGGACTTCTAAAAAAAGTCATAAATAACTTTCCAAGTAGGTTGGAAAACAAAAGCAGGCAGGAAGGCAAGAATTATGAAGTTATTTCCAGAGTTTTTCATTAAAGAAGATACAGTATAAGGAGCAGGATTCTGTCAAGGTGCACAATGAGGAGGAGCAACTTTAGGACAAAGTAAATCAGGCCATGCGTGAGTATCATTATTTCGGGCAATGGATCCAAAAGAAAGCCCAGTGGTCAAAACTCATTCACTCACTTTCTCTCTCTCTCTCTCTCTCTCTCTCTCTAATTGATTTTTTTTCTTTCTTAAAGTCATGGTTAGGGCAAAGTGAAATTGTAGATGGAGGTGCCTGATTGGCTTGTAGGTGTCATTTCTTAGCTCCCAAGAGACCACAAATGGCTCTCTTTTCCAGAAACCCTAATAATCCTAAAGTCAAACCTGATATGAGAGAAATTCCATTCTCTGTCCCTAGCAGACTGAGTTGGTGAACTACTGAGTGGTTATCATTAGGTTATAGGCAGAATGTCACTGATCGCTGTGGGCAGGGAATGTGTCTGTTTACTGCTATATTGTACTCTCCCAAGCACGTAATATAGTCCTCTGCACACAATAAATACTGATAGCCCTCTTGGATTCTGACAGACAGATGCACTGAGTTCCCTTTACATCACCACTGGCCTGCTGTGAGGCCTTGGACAAGTCACTTAACTTCTTTGATCACAGTTTCCTCGTGTGTAAAATGGGGATAAGATACCTGCCTTTCTTCTCTCAGACTGTGAACTCCATGTAGTACAGGGGCTGTATCCATTCTGTTTATCTTGCAACTAACCCAGCACTTAGCACATAGTGTTTTAACAAATGTCATTAAAAAAAATAGAGTAACATCAAAAGCACTATTTTTCATAGGTCCCTCCAAGGACATCAGAACACTGAGTGCTTCTCTGAAGTTATCCCCATTCCAGTCCCACCCACTTGTTCCTTAACTTTTCCTTTCCCAGGACCCTGTGAACACAGGTACCACTTCCAAGCCACTGATCTCAGCCATAGGAGCTAAAATGAAGGGAGAATGGGCTCCTAAAATAAAAATACCAGACACAGAGACATCTGGTGCATATCTGTCCTAGACAGGAGACAGACTAGTTGAAAACAGTAGTTAGAGACTGCTCTAATGGATTCAAGCACACCCACCAAGCACTCCCACCAACTTCAAAGCCCCAGGATAGCTGCAATTTATAAAACTCCCTGGGATGTTAACTTTTGCTATCTGCTTAGAATCTAGAAGTGCTCTATACCTGTAGTCCTGATCCTTGGCATGAGGAAGATAAGCAGAAAAAGAATTATAGCCTGGTGGAACAGAGCACAGGCCTGGGAATCAGAAAGACCAGGGTTCAAATCTGGCTCTGCTACTTGTCTGTTGTGTGACCCTGGGTAAGTCACTTCACTTCTCTGTGCTTCAGTTAAATCATCTGTAAAATAGGGATTAAGACCAATCAGATTATCTCGTATTTACCTCAGCACTTAATGCAGTGCCCTGCACATAGTGAACACTTAAAAAATACCACAAAAAAGGAAAACATACTGTGGAAACAGGAGTTACAGATTAGCATAATCATGAAGGGCACACTCCATTGTTTACTCCAGACCAGATTACCACAGGGCTTTAGAAGCTATTATAGCTAAGGCTAACCTTAGGCCCCAGGCCAAGGGGATTCATGGGAGTGACGGAAAGACCTGGGACTCCAAAAAGCTGGGCAACTAAAGTGGCCATTGCATCGGATGATAATCATGTGCTTCCTGATGCTACCAAGATGGTAGCTGCTTCTAAGGAGCTCTAACCAGTTCTAACATAGCTGCCACACAAGCATAACTTGAGAAGGAATGAACAGGCATGGTGTCATAACACAGTCCCTGCTGCCTGCCATTTGCCCCTCCCCAGTCCACTGCCCTGAGTATGTAAAAAAAGTCACATCAATAATTTTGAAATTTTTTTTGTCTTCTTGTTTCAGCATGTTCATCTGAGGCAGGAAGTGGAGAGGGGTGGCAGGGGATTTGTGGGGAGGGGTGCGGGGGAAGGGGATGACCTAGTTAAAACTCCAGCAAAACTAATCTTTCCAATTGATCAAAAAACCTACCTCACAAAACTTCCCTTTTTAGATATGCCTTGGGAATACCTTGCCAAAAGGAGAAATAATAGAGTTGAACTAGGACAAAAACTATTTCTGCAGCCTAACACAGAATCACCAACCTCTGTGAATCCAAAGTGTCATGCTACCTGTCTCATTAGCCTGATTTTATTACTCTAGCCTACAAAGCTGCCTGGTTTACTTGTCTGAAAAAAAAATTGATAATCTCTTCAGGGATTCACAGTTTTGAAGTTGCAAGGGGGAATGCCCATGGCAGATTGTCATCCAGAGAATTAATCAATCGGTCAATACAGGAAATAATGACTGTACACACTGGTAATGAGATAACATTGGTCCTATAATGAATTCAGATGGATAGGCTGAAAAAGTAGACAGACATTAGACAAAAGTAGCGGTCTATTCAGAACTCCAATCAACCAACAGTATTTCTTGAGGGCCTACCAGGCATAGAGCACTATACTAAACTCTTAGGGAAGTTAAATATAATTACTAGACATGAACCTTGCCTTCAAGGAGCTTACAATCTAGCTGGGAAGACAGGCTCTAAAATCAGTTACAGATAGGAAGGAATAAGAAAGTATAAAGACAACTATGTAGTGCTTCAGGGAAATGTATTCAAGGGCTCAGGTGGTGCAAAAGTGGTCACAGGGGGTACTATGTGGAAGACAGATGAGATATTAATCAGGGAAGGCCTCAATCAATCAGCCATCTCTATTGAGCACTTTGTGTGCAGAGCACTATATTAAGCTGTTGGGGGAGTTGAAGTAGAGGAGAGTTGGTAGATAAGTCCTGGGCCCATAATGAGCTTATAGTCTAGATGGAGAAGAAGTGATTTCAGAAGGACTTTGAGGATAAGGAGAAGGCTGTCAGATATGAAGAGGAAGAAAGTTCCAGTGCAAAGGGCATTAGCAAGAGGCTGACGATGGAACAGATGAGAACAAGACACAGTGAGCAGGTTGGCTTAAGAGGAATGAAATGTGCAACACTGGCTCCACTGTCGCTCCTTCCTGAGGAGCCTCCCCCTCTCCCACTCCTTAGGACTCACTAGGAAAGAGAAAAGTGTCAGCTTGCTCCTTGCCTCCCAATCCCCTTTTTCCCTCACTTCTCTTTCTTTAGGGCCCACATCACCTTCCTCTACCACCCACAATAATTATTGGATGCCATTACTTACCACCCCTTTGGCACCACCTCCTATTTTCTGAGCTATTTCAATAACTTTTTCACCCTCTTTTTCCTCCGGGTCACTCATCCTTGGGGACTCAGTATCTATACTGGATATTCCCAACAAACCCTCAAGCTACCCACTTCTCCTCAGTTCTCAACTCCATCAACCTCCTGCTTCACCCCACTTCACCCACTCACCAGCTTGGGCACATGATAGAATTCATCATCACTAGTCACTGTACCATATCTAACCCCACTCACCCTGCAATCTCTCCAACCATAGCCTCCTAAACTGTTTTCTCTCCCACACCAACCTTCACTGAAAAATGGTACTCTCCCCCGACAGTGGCTGCTCACTTTCAGATATTCAGACTCCATTTGGACTCCCTACTCAACACCCCTTCTCTTGATGCCCAATTCCATACCCTCCACTGAATTCAACTCCCCTGTCTCCTAGACCCTCCCTTGATCTTGCACCACTGAACTGCAGTCTTGAATCACCTCCACAGTGGAATTTATCTGTTCCTGAGCTTTAAATTATTCATAATAACTTTACCAAGTACTGTCAGCAAAACTTTCTTTTGCAGTCCCAGCTCCCTCCTACCTGCTCACCCATGCTTTCCTGCATATAATAATAATGATGATGATATTTGTTAAGCACTTACTATATGCCAGGCACTGTACTAAGTGCTGGGGTGCATACAAGCAAATGAAGTTGGATACAGCCCCTGTCCCACATGGGGCTCACAGTCTCAATCCTCATTTTACAAGTGGGTAGCTGAGGCCCAAAGAAGTGAAGTGACTTGCCCAAGGTCACACAGAAAAGCAGTGGAGTCAGGATTAGAACCTATGACCTTCTGACTCCCAGGACCGTGCTTTATCCACTATGCCATGCTGCTTCTCCTTCTCAATCATCTCAAGACATCTCAAGCCTGAAACATGCCTAATGGAAGGAACATGGGCTTAGGAGTCAGGAGACTCTCATGTTAGGTTCCCAGGCCCTGCCACATATCTTCATACTCTTATTATTTCCTGCTTTCTGTAATGTATTTTAGTGTCTTTCTCTCCCACTAGATTGTAAATTCCTTGAGGGCAGGGGTGATTTCTTTTAATCTTTTTGTAATCTCCAAATTACATCATGCAGTCTCTTCAATAAGTCAATGGTGTTTACTGTTTACTGTGTGCCGAACACTGAACTGAGCACTGTGGTGAGACCAAGAGTTGGTAGGCACATTTCCTGTGCACGAAGAGTTTAAAGTCCAGAGGGGGAGACAAGCATCAATATAAATAACTAACTGATTTGTACATAAGTGCTGTGGGGCTGATGATGGGGTGAATATCAAATGCTTAAAGGCTACACATCTAAGTGCACAGGCAACACAGAAGAGAAAGGTAGAAGGGGGAAGGAGCTTACCTGGGGAGGAATTCTTGGAGATGTGATTTTAATAAGCCTTTGAAGGTGGGGAGAGTGCCATATATGAAGAGGGAGAGAGTTGCAGGTCAGGAGGAGGATATGGGCACAGGGTAAGTGGTAAGATAGATGAGAAGGAGCATGGCTTAGTGGATAGAGCATGGGCCCGGGAGTCAGAAGGTCATGGGTTCTAATCTTGGCGCCACTGCTTGTCTGCTGTGTGACCTTAGGCAGTCACTTCACTTCTCTGTGCCTCAGTTACCTCATCTGTAAAATGGTGATTAAGACTGTGAGCCCCATGTGAGACAGGGACTGTGTCCACCTGATTACCTATTTACCCCAGAAGTTAGAACAGTGCTTGGCATATAGTAAACCTTTAACAATTGCTATAATTATTATTATACATAAGAATAAGGCACAGTGAGCAAGCTGGCACTAGAAGAGTAAAGTGTGTGTGCTGGGCTATAGTAGGAAATCAGCAAGACAAGGTAGGTGGTGGGCAAGCTGATTGAGTGTTTTAAAGCCCACAGTTTCTGTTTCATGTGGAGTAGTTTCTGCTTGATGTGGAGGTGGATGGGCAACCATTGGAGGTTACTGAGGAGTGGAGAGATGTGGACAGAATATTTTTTTAGAAATGTGGTTCAGGCAACAGAGTGAAGTATGCATTGGAATGAAAAGAAATAGGAGGCAGGGAGGGAGCGAAAGAGGTTGATGCAGAAGTCAAGGTGGTATATAAGTACATTACATTGTAGGTACTTGAAAAATATAAGCCTGGATTATTATTTCAATCATCATTCTGCACACATTTCCTCATTCCTCTGAAACCTTCAGGAGGTTTTGTTCTGATCATCAACTCTTCTGATCATCCAAAGATCTTCTGATCATGAGCTTTAAGGCGTTCCATCAGTTTTCTCCCTGCTTCTTATTCAGTCTCTTCTCCCACTACACTTGCAGCCTCTTGCCCCTTCCTCCACCTCCATCTCCAGAAGCCATGGAACTGAACCTTCCAGCTTGCTCCCTTCGTCATTGCAATGCAGCAGCGGCCCTGATATTTCACTCGAAATCCCCTCTCATCACCGACTCTAGAGTCAGGACATTGATCTGGATCTCCAAACACTTGTAAACTCCCACATTTATTATCAGGCCCTAAGGCTGTGACAGATCTCTACTAGCCTCAGGCTAAAGTCTCCAAAGTCCACCACCCTGGAGCCCGAGACACTGATATTACAAGATAAAGTGAAAATCCTGAACAGCCAACCCTAATATAGCCATCCCACTGGGGAGAACTGGTTAGGTCAGAATTCATCAAAGTGACTTGAGAATAAAGGTGGACTTCTTTACTCCTTCTTAAAAGCCACATTAGTTTAGTAAGTTTCTGAGGTGTTCTTTATAAGTTTCTCACAAATTCTCAACAACTGAATATGCAGTGGAGCTACACATAGGAGCCCCTTCATGCCCACTGTGGATGACGCTTACTCAGGCCCCATACCTCTGCTTGGCTTTAAAGAATTCCTTTCATCTTGAGGTGTTTGAGGTCTATGCTCAAGTTAAACAGAAAGGAAGAACTTCAGATTCTCTTCCCAGGTTGTTTTGCGGTGTCTGGTTAGGTTGTTTTGGATAGCACAAAAAAAGTAGTTCATTTGACTTTGAAGTGGAAGGGCTCAAAGTTCAAGTGGACACCAGCCCTTCCACTAGCCACCCTCACAGAGAATGATGTCATTTGTAAGTCTTGGTCACAACCCTATGAATAGGCAGAATATTTTAGAGGCCCTGTCATTCTCAGCACTGAGATTGGTTCTGCAAACAGGGGCTAAGGCTCTGTGGAGGGAACTGGTTCTGTTGCACTTGACTGTGAGACTGAGAAGAACCAGGGCCATTCATTCTACAGATGGGTCAATCCTCCCTGAACCCACAGTCCTGTCCAAAAGGTTCACCCTGCACATCCTCAGACCCTACAGAGCTGGAACCCCTCTGTGGCTGCCTCTGGGTCAGGGGGGAGCTGGTGGTGGGAAGAATCAAGTATTGAGGTTAGCTGACTAGGTGCTTTCTGGTTTGCTACCTGGTAGCTCTTCTAGGACAGGTAATTTCCCCAAGGGCCTCCCTGCAGGGCTGTGGGAGTATCATCCCTCACCTATCCTGACATCATTTATGCCTTTGCGGGAGGTGAAGGGCCTAACACTCCATCTCAGAAGGCTCCCTAGCCATTCAAACTGCCTCTTTGTTCTCCAGCCTCTCTCTGTGGCTGTGGAAGTTCTCAGACACACTTCCTTCTAGCAATCAATCAGTGGTACTTACTGAATGCTTACTATGTTCTAAGTGCTTGGGAGAGGACAATACAACAGAATTAGCAGACAAGCTCCTTGCAGCTCTCACTCACCACTTCAGTATATCTGTCCCAACTTACCTGCTCTCATTATGGTGTCTCTCTCCCTTACACATTCAGATGTACTTGTCTTCTGCCTTCTAAAAGAGTCCCCTTTCAACCTTAGAGGTCCAGCATCGGTTGAATGAGGCGAACCCAGATGATACAATACAAGTAAGGGAAGGATCTGAGTATAAGGATATATACCTAATGGCTGTGGCATGAATTTTTCAGTCCTTAGTGGGTGAGATTGAAGGGAAAATAAAGGTTGTGTGTGTGTGACTCTTCTGTTAGTGTTGGTGGCTTCTGGCAATATAGCGGTAGGTGGAGGATAGTGTCCACTGAAGGGTTTAGCCAGGGAGGTGGACCTCAAAGGGTATGTTAGGGGGACAAGGATTCTTAAATTCAGTAAGCCACATGTGTCTTAAGCCCAGGTTCTACAACTCGAGATGGGTTTCAGCCAGGACTGATGGAGAAGCTTCAGTGACAACTCGTTTCTATCAGACCCATGCTCCAGGCTCTACTGCCCCTATCCAGACGAGGTTTTGTTGGTGAGCCACAAGTCTCCTCCCCCTCATCCGCCTCATCAAGCTCAGATGCAGACCGGAGTCCCACAGCACAAACCTCCGGCCTCGCACAGCTTTAGGTTGGATGACACGAGGGAATCTCTGACTTACTATTACTGTCCAAACAGAGGCTGCTCAGCACCTCTCCCTGGCCTTGAGGACCATCCCCTTGCAGTGTGGGTACAGTCCAATTCTCAGATTTGCGGCACCCTTTTTTTTTTTTTTGGTTGGTATTTGTTAAGCGCTTACTATGTGCCAAGCACTGTTCTAAGCGCTGGGGTAGACACAGGGGAATCAGGTTGTCCCACGTGGGGCTCACAGTCTTAATCCCCATTTTACAGATGAGGTAACTGAGGCACCGAGAAGTTAAGTGACTTGCCCAAAGTCACACAGCAGACGAGTGGCCGAGCCGGGATTTGAACCCATGACCTCTGACTCCAAAGCCTGTGCTCTTTCCACTGAGCCACGCTGCTTCTCTGAAAAGCTGGAACTATAGGCCACTTTGTCACCATGAAGGGAAGGTTTTCCTTGTGTGTGATTGGGTTAGCTTTTGGTAATGAATAGTGAGGTGGAGCCTGCCAATCTTGGGACAGAGGCTGGTTCTGGAGAGTGAGGCTCTGTGCAGGGAACTGGTTCTGTTGGAATCAACTGCAGGACCGAGAACATCCAGGGCCCTTAATTCTATGGATGGGTCAAATGTCCCTGTGCATGCAGTGTCACCCTGCACATCCTCAATCCCTGGAGGAGGGGCCTTTCTGTGTTCAACAGTAGCGGCTTCTGGAGGTATAGTGTCTGGAGTTGGACAGGGTGACATCAACGTGTCCGGTCTACTCGTTTCTAAGAAGCAGAGCCTTGCAGATTCCCATCCAAGAGAGTCAGTGGGGGTGTTTGTTGGGAGAAGCAAAGCAGTGAGGTTTGGTACCAGGAGTTAAATTAGGCCGTTGTGCTGGATCTCCAGTCTCTGGAGAACAAATCCCTTTTGGAATAACAGAGTTGAGTTTCTGAGAGTGGGCCACTAAGTATAAATAGGGTAGAGTATCGCAGTTAGCTTAGCTGTGGTCTATCCGCCTAATTTCTCCTGATGATAGATTCGGTGTGTGTTGAGGATGGTGTAGTGGATAGAGCATGGTCCTGGGTGTCAGAAGGTCATGGGTTCTAACTGCGACTCTGCCACGTGTCTGCTGTGTGACTTTGGGCAAGTTACTTAACTTCTCTGTGCCTGTTACCTCATCGGTAAAATGGGGGTGGAGACTGTGAGCCCCACGTGGGAAAGGGACTGTGTCCAATCTGATGTGCTTGTAAACAACTAAGCTCTTAGTTCAGTGCCTGGCTCATAGTAAGTGCTTAACAAATGTAATAATGATAATAATAAAACATTGCAAAAAAAAAGGCTAAGTTGTCTGAAATCTCCTATCCCCCTCTCTTCAACTACAGGATAATTGAATCTGCTGGAGACTGAAGGGTTTGGCTATAGAGGTGGACCTCAGAGGGCAGGATGGGGGAACCCATGTGCCTTAAGTCCAGGTTCTAAAACTGGTGGAGTCAGTCACAGCTGGTGGAGAAGCTCCAGTGACACCTATCAGATCCTGGCTCTGCTTCCATCAGATCCTGGCTCTGCTTTCTGTCCAGAGGATTTTTGCAGTGAGTTGTGTGTTTGGGAAGGGGCCGGGAATGTCTGGGGCTGGGATAGGGCAGGGGGAGAACAGGGTCTCACCCCTGGTCTTGAACAGGTACTCAAGTTGAGTACTCAACTCAACTCGCTCACTACTCAACTAAATTCGCTCACTCCTCTTTCCCTCCATCCTCTTGCTCTAACCTGCAGCCCTGGATCTCTGCCTCTGTCTGCCTCCTTCGCTCTTACGCTCGAGCTGCTGAGCGCTGCTGGCGAAAGTCTAAGCACGAAGCCAACCTTATTCACTTCCAATTTATCCTTTCCTGCCTTAACTCTGCCCTCTCCTCTTCCAGGCAAAACTATTTTTCTGCCCTTACTGACCCCCCTGCTCAACATCCCCGCCAATTGTTCCGGGCTTTTAACTCTCAGGCTCCCTGTACCTCCCCCTCCCCCATCCCTCACCCCCAACAATCTGGCCACCTACTTCATTATGAAAATTAACACTATCAGGTCTGAGCTCCCCAAAGTCACTCCTCCCCCTTCTCCATCCCTCCTGCTCCCAACCCTCTCCTCTCCTTCAATCAATCAATTGGATTGATGGAGTGCCTCCTGTGTGCAAAGCACTGTACTAAGCGCTTGGAAGAGTACCCATAGGATAGACATTCCCTTCCCACAACAAGCTTACAGTCTAAAGGAGACTGGAGTTCCTGGGGTAACAGAATTGGGGATCTGGAGGTGAGGGGGATCTTGGGGAAGTCTTAGTAGCACATTGTAGCAGTCAGCCACATCTGTCTGTATACATTCTGTCTTGTAGCTAAATGTTCCATAATCTCCTCATTATGGGCAGGGAAGATGTCTAATTCTGTTGTATTGCACTCACCTAAGTGCTTAGTACAGTGCTCTGCACATAGTAAAGCACTCAATCATTACCACTGATTGATCGACCTCCTACAATTCTCTCCATGACTTCCTGTGGCTTCTACCACCTCTGCACCACAAAAATTTCCTAAAAGCAACCAAGGACTTCCTCTTGTCAAATCCAGTGGCCCCTACTCCATCCTAATCCTCCTTCAAAACTGAGGACCACGCCCTTCTCCTTGAAACACTGTCCAACTTTGACTTCACTGATATCCTCCTCTCCTGGCTCTGGTCCTATCTCTCTAGCCGTTCCTTCTCAGTCTCACCAGCAACTCCTCTGACCCCCACTACCTTATTTTGGGAGTTCCCCAAGTCTCAGATCTGCGTCCTCTTAAATTCTCCATCTACACCTATTCCTTTGGAGAAACTCATTCACTCCCACAGTTCAACTACCACACTAAACAGATGATTCACAAACCTACCACTCCAGCCCTGACCTCTCTCCTTCTCTGCAGTTTCACATTTCTTCCTGGTTCCAGGTCATTTCTGCTTGCATAACCCACTGACACCTCAAACTTGACATATCCAGAAGAGAACTTATCTTACTACCCAAACCCTGCCCTCCTCTAGACATTCCCATCACTATAGATAACACCACCATCCTCCCTGTCTCACAAGCCCATAACTTTGGCACTATCCTTGCTTCGTCTCTCTCATTCAACCTGTGTATTCAGTCTGTCACAAAATCCTATCAGTTCTTTCTCCATAACAGCTCTGGAATCTACCACCACCTCTCCATTCAAACTGCTGTCATGCTGGTCCAAGCACTTATCCTATCCCATCGCAACTACTACATCAGCCTCCTCACTGACCTCGTATTCATTCAGTAGTAATTATTGAGCACGTACTGTGTGCAGAGCACTGTACTAAGTGCTTGAAATGTACAATTCGGCAAGAGATAGAGACCATCCCTGCCCAATGACGGGCTCACAGTCTAAACGGGGGAGACAGCAAAGCAAAACAGAACAAAGCAAAACCTGCTGTCAACATCAATTTTTCTGAAAAACTGCCCAGCCCATGTCTCCCTATACCTCAAAAGCCTCCAGTAGTTGCCAATCCACTTCCACACCAAACAAGAATTATTTACTATTGGCTTCAAAGTATTCTATCACCTTGCCCTCTATCTTACCTCACCGATATCCTTCAACTCAATCCACACACTTGGCTCCTCTAATGCCACCCCTGCTCACTGTACCTTGATCTCATCGATTTCACCGCTGACCCCTTGTTCACATCCTTCTTCTGGACTGGAACTAACTCTCTCCCCCTCATATCTAGCAGACCACCACCTTTCCCACCCTCAGACTTTTACTAAAATCAAAGCCTACTGTGACTAACCCCTCATTTTCCCACCTATTCTCTCTCCCTCTGTTTCGCTTATCTGCTTGAGTCTATACCCTTTAACCACTTGGTATTTGCCCCTTTCCCCAGCCACACAGCACTTTTAGACATCTCCTTCTATTCTGCCACTTCCCATATTTATAAATTAATGTCTTTCTCCCCCACTAGAATGAAAGCTCCTTGTGAGCAGGCATCATATCTACCAAATTCATTCATTCGATCATATTTATTGAGCACTTACTGTATGTAGAGCACAGTACTAAACATTTGGGAGAGTACAATACAACAATAAACGGACACATTTCCTGCCCACAACGAGCTCACATCTAATATATTGTACTATCCTAAGCATTTATTTAATACAGTACTCTGTACCACACGTTCAATAAATATAATTGTTACTTATTCTTTCCCTGTCTTCTCCTCGGCCTAAACTGCAAAATTTCTGCCATCTGTAGTTCATGTCCTTCCCAGTGTTGAATAAATGTCACTGCTGCTACTACTAATACTAATTGTGATATCTGTCAAGTGCTTACTACGTATCACTATGCTAAGTGCCAGGGAAGATATAAGATAATCAGGTCAGAAACAGACCCTGACCACACAGAGCTCACAAACAAAGTAAGAAGGAGAAGTATTACCTTCAATCAAAGTAAGAAGTATTTAATCCCCAAAGATGAGGTAACTGGGGCTTAGAGAAATAAAGTGACTTCCTCAAGGTCACACAGAAGTCAAGTGACTGAGCTGGGATTAGAACCCAGGTCCTTTGACTCCCAGGCCTGTGCTCTTTCCACTAGTCCATGCTACAATCACCACTAAGACCAACTACATTTCTCCTGTCAGGATTGAGAAAAATCAATACTTTTAGATATAGCTAGCTCTTGATTTATTATCCAGTGGATTTTCCAAACCTCACATTCTTCTGCTTCTTTGGGCTGCCCTTCCTTTGCCCTTTATTAGCATATCCACCTTAGGGGCCCCTGAGGTCAGAGAGAGGAAGAAAAATGGCAGGCATTTAAATTTGGCCATTTATTATGTCAGTCTCCAAAACACAAACCCAGTGTGAGATTCTGCTAGCCAAACCTCCCTCCTGTGGGGATCCATCAACCAGTGAATAGCTCTATACTTGCCTCCTGTGATCAATCAAGTAATCATTGGCACTTATTCATTCATTCAGTCAGTCATTCATTCATTTTATTGTATTTATTGAGTGCTTACTAGGTGCAGAACACTGTATTAAGCACTTGGGAGAGTACAATACAGAAACAGTCACATTTTCTGCACACAGCGGGCTTACAGTCTAGAGTAAGAGAGGCAGACATCAATACAAATTTAAAAAAATTATGATTAGGTACATAAATTCTGTGGGACTGGGGGTGGGGGAGAGCAAAGGAAGCAAGAAGGGGCAATGCAGAAAGATGTGGGAGTTAAGGAAAAGTGAGGCTTAGTCTAGGAAGGCCTCTTGGATGAAATGTGCCTTCAATAAGGCTTTGAAAGTGGGGAGAATAATTGTCTGTAGGATTTGAGGAGGGAGGAGATTCCAGGCCAGAGGCAGAACGTGGGCTAGGGGTCAGGGGGAGACAGATGAGATTGAGGCACAGTAACAAGGTGAACACTAGAGAAGTGAAGTGTGTGGACTGGGTTGTAGAAGGAGAGAAGTTAGGTGAGGTAGAAGGGGGTAAGATGGTGAAGTACTTTAAAGCCAATGGTGAGGAGTTTTGTTTGATGCGGAGGTGGATGGGCAACCACTGGAGGTTTTTGAGGAACAAGGTGATATGTCCTGAATGTTTTTGTAGAAAAATGATCTGGGCAGCAGAATGAAGTATGGACTAGAGTGGGGAAAGACAGGAGGCTGGAAGGTCAGCAAGGAGGCTGATGCAGTAGTTTATTGAGTGCTTTCTATGTGCAGAGCACTGTACTTAAGTGCTGGGGTAGATGCAAGCAAATCAGTTTGGACATCGTCCATGTCCCACATGGAGCTCATAATCTTAATCCCCATTTTACAGAAGTTAAATGACTTGTCCAAGGTCACAGAGCATACATGTGGTGGAGGCAAGATTTGAAGTCAGGTCCTTTGACCCCCCAGGCCAGTGTTCTTTCTACTAGGCCATGCTGCTCCCGCAATAAGCATTTGGAAGTGTACTGCAGTACTGCAGAATCTTACAGTCTAATTCTAACTGGGGAGGCAAGTATGTATGCATAGGAGTATGTATCAGTTCTGGGACTCAATAATGTTGTTACTAATCATGAGATTTAACTAGTGTGGATGAGAGTGGTCAATAGTATCATGGCATGATTGACAAACCATACCACATTATGTGCAGGTACAAACAACTCCTAACTACCCTATTTCATTTGTTACCTACAATGCCTGGTGCACTGCGAATTTTCCCTCTTTGCATCATGATTTGCTTGAACCTGGGAGTGATAGGATAAATCCACATACATAGAAATAAATATAAACATGCAGTATCAAGATTTTTAAAACAGTTAAAAGATACAAACACAGAATTATACAAACAGAACATTTACAGAGATGGATCTAAGTGTTGTGTGTCCCATAAGAGTTCCAGTACGCCATTTGCAGAGTGCAGCTATAGAGTCCTTTGACTTTCTAAATTGTAAGTAAGCTCTCTGTGGGCAGGGATCCTGCCTACCAGTTCTATTATATTGTACTTTCCCAAATTCTGAGAAGAGTGTTCTGCACAAAATAAGCCCTAAATAAAGACCACTGATTGATTGATTCAGAGGATAAAGCAGAGCACTAAGTGTTTTGGAGCTAGGAAAAACAAATCCCTGCCCTCAGGAGCTAAAGGGTGAAAGTAGGAAAGACATCTTGTCTTATGCTGTCATCATCTCTGACCCATAGCGACATTGTGAACACATCTCTCCCAAAAATCCCCACCTCCATCTGCAATCGTAGTGTATCCACAACAGACATCTCTACAGTAATAATCCCTTCTGCAGAGCACTTTCACATTATCATCTCATTTTGTCCTCACAACAACCCTGTGAGGTAGGATGAGGCAGGTATTATTGCCCCCATTTGATAGAGGTTCACAGAAGTGATTTGCCCATGGTCGCAAAGACTGTGATAACAGAGTTCATTCATTCAGTTCATTTAGTCATATTTAGTGAGCTCTTACTGTGTGCACAGAAACATAGTAAGCATTTGGGAAAATACAATGCAACAATAAACAGACACAATAAACAGAGAAGTGGCATGGTATATTAGATAGAGCACAGGCCTTGGAGTCAGAATGTCATAGGTTCTAATCCCGGCATAGACCTTAGGCAAGTCATTTCACTTCTCAGTGACTTAGTTACCTCAGCTGTAAAATGGGGATTGAAACTGTGAGCACCATGTGGAACAGGGATTGGGTCCAAACTGATTACCTTGTCTCTACCCCAGCACTTAGAATAGTGTTTGGCACATAGTAAGTGCTTAACAAATACTATCTTATTATTATTATTCCCTGCCCACAAAGAGCTTACAGTCTTGTGACTAGAACGCAGATCACCTGACTAATGACTTCCACTAGAACACAATGCCTCCAATCCAATAATTTTCCCAGTGACAAGAAAAATACAGATCCAGAAACAATCTTTCACTGACAAAACCTTCGGGGCTATAGCCTGAGAGATATTAAAGTACTCTTATGGTACTTAATAATAATAATAATATTGGTATTTGTTAAGTGCTTATTACGTGCCAAACACTGTTCTAAGGGCTGGTGTAGATACAAGGTAATCAGGTTGTCCCACATGGGGCTCACAGTCTTCATCCCCATTTTACAGATGAGGTAACTGAGACACAGAGAAATTAAGTGACTTGCCCAAGGTCACACAGCTGACACATGGGAGAACTTGTGCCAAGCACTATTCTAAGCATGGGTTCAGAAACAACTTAATTAGGTTGGGCACAATCCCTGTCCCACGTACAGCTCACACTCTTAATCCCCATTTTACAGATGAGATAACTGAGGCTCAGATAAATTAAGTGACTTTCCCAAGGTCACACGACAGACATGTGGAGGAGTCAGAATTAGAACCCAGGTCGTTCTGACTCCCAAGGCCTGTGCTCTATCTATTAGACCACCATGTTGATAGTTGAAGACAGGAAAATGCAAATCATTCTTTAAATTCAGGGTAACCCCAATAAAATTGAAAGGTTAATACCCAGGTGGTTTGAATTTATTTATTTATGGTATTTGTTAAGCACTTAACATGTGCCAAGCAGTGTACTGAGTGCTGGGGAAGATATAATATGACTTGGTTGGACCCAGGCCCTGCCCCACTTGGCAAGATCTAAATAGGAAGGAGTAGGATTTAATCCCCATTTTACAGATGAGGAAACTGAGTCACAGATAAATTAAGTGACTTGTCCAAGGTAGCACAGCAGGCAAGTGGCAGAAATGGAATTAGAACCCAGGTTTTATGAGATGTTCTTCCCCTTGACGCTGTTTATTGCCATTGTTCTTGTCTGTCCGTCTCCCCCGATTAGACTGTAAGCCCGTCAAACAGCAGGGACTGTCTCTATCTGTTGCCGACTTGTTCATCCCAAGCGCTTAGTACAGTGCTCTGCACATAGTAAGCGCTCAATAAATACTATTGAATGAATGAATGAATGAAAGGTCCACTGATTCTCCCAACCATGCTCTTTCCACAAGGTCATCCTGCTTCCAGCTCTGATTGAGGTTTAGCTGAGTTTGTTTACTCAATTTTGTATTTCAAAGGGAAGCCTCCATTAGACCAATAATTGTAATTGCAGGCTATATCAAAACCATTTAGAGTGTAGAACTCTTGAAAAGTTTAAGCTCTAATAGTTGGCACGAGATTTAGTACATGGATGAGGATTAGTGTTTACAGAGCATTCTGAAGGTAAGGCTCTACTTGATAACATTAACTAGCAATAATGGCTTAACAGAAGTAGATGTTTTGCTAACTGTGAGTACTGATAGTTGAGACTCAAAACAGTAATTATGTGTTGTGACTAAGTTTCTCTGTCTCTTCCACTGAGATATTTCAGTATCATGGCATCACAATTCTCTGTACTAAGAAAGCCTTGACACAACTGCATTTTGACTTGTTGAGAACATACAGATGATTCAAAATAATTATATTCGTGACTCAGTGAAAATAGCCCGGGTTTGGGAGTCAGAGTTTGTGAGTTCTAATCCTGACTCCACCACTTAGCAGCTGTGTGACTTTGGGCAAGTCTCTTAACTTCTCTGGACCTCAGTTACCTCATCTGTAAAATGGGGATTAAAAGTATGAGCCCCACGTGGTACAACCTGATTGTCCTATAGCTACCCCAGCGTTTAGAACAGTGCTTGGCACATAGTAAGCACTTTAAAAATCCCATTATTATTATATTATTTAATAAATAATTACTTTGGCATTTGTTTAGCGCTCACTATGTGCCAAGAAAGGTATTAAGAGCTGGCATAGATGCAAGATAACCAGGTCTAACACAGTCCTGACCCACATAAGGTTCACAGTCTAAAGTGGAGGGTATTTAATCCACACTTTAAATATAAGGAAACTGAAGCATAGCAAAGTTAAGGAATTTACTGAAGGTGCCACAGCAGGCAGGTAGGGAAGCCCAAATTAGAACTCAGGTCACCTGACTCCCAGATGCTTGTTCTTTTCCCTAGGCCAAGCTGTTTTATGAATTTTAAAATGATATTGTATAACAACTGAATTTTGATGGAGGGAAAGATTATCAGTGAGGCAAAATGAGAGATGGTGTGATTTTATCTACTATGCAGGAGAAGTTCAAGAGGCCATTGTGTGTGTGAACAATCCATTCTGTATGGAGTACAACTAAAGATAGTTTCTTACTGTACTGATGTAATTTGACACATCTAAGGGCTGTAGATTATTCAAACCTGCTCGAGGTTCTTGATCTTCTTGTAGCCTCTGGTAATGGAGAATCAATCAATCAATCACATTTATCAAGTGCTTTCTATGTGCAGAAACAGCATGGTTTAATGGATAGACCTCAGACCTGAGAGTCAGAGGTCATGGGTTCTAATCCCAGCTCCTCTACTTGTCTGCTGTGTGGCCTAGGGCAAGTCACTTTACTTCTCTGCCTCAGTTACCTCATCTGTAATATGGCGATGAAGACTGTGAGCCCTATGCGGGACAGGGACTGTGTCCAACCCGATTTCCTTGTATCCACTGCAGCGCTCAGTACTGTGCCTGGGACACAGTAAGTGCTTAACAAATACCACAATTATTATCATTAACAATATATCAGACACATTCCCTGCCCACAGCAAGTTAGAAGAGACCCCTCTTCTGATTGTCCCAACCCAGGCTAGTCTGTCTGCCCTTGTTGTCTTCCAGCAGCTTGTTACCATGTCACTCTACTTACAGTAGGATATCACTGGGTCTCTAGAACACTTGTTCCACCCCTTGCTTACTGTCCCACTCTGGTTCATCACACTGGAGTGGTTAGATATTCTGCTACCATCCATTCCTGGCATGCATATGTTCAACTCTTAGCTAATTATATTTTCTCAATCTAGTAGGCCAAACCCATCTACTGAGATCCCTGAGATTCCTCCTTCTTCTGTCTTCAGAACTGAACCTGGAAAAATTTCCTAGGCCAACGATTTATAACTGGCCTTCCTTTCAGCTAGATCAACTGAGATAAACAACATTTTGGACAATGGGTGATTTAGCTCTCTGTGTCATCTGTGCTCTATCTTAATCACCTATGCACTTGGATAAGTACCCTTTGGGCAATTGGCATTTGACCCACCCTCATCTCCACAGCACTTATGTACATATCTATAAATTACTTATATTAATATCCATTTCCCTCACTAGACTGTAAGCTCATTGTGGAGAGAGAACATGCCTACCAACTCTGTTATGTTCTACTCTCCCCAGCATTTAGTACAATGCTCTAGAATCTGAACTCATTGTGGGAAGGAATGTATCTGTTGCTGTATTGTACTCTCCCAAGTGCTTAGTACAGTGCTTTGCACACAATAAGTGCTCAATAACTACGATTGAATGAAAGAATGCTCTGCACACAGTAAGCGCTCAATAAATACCATTGATTGATTACCCCAGATACTGTAAAAATCTACAGAGTCTAAGAGATTCAAATTGTATCCCAAAGAAAATCAAAACTGGAGAAGGAGGAGGAAGAAGAGAAGAAGGAAATCTTAGCCATTGCACTAGAACAGTTCAGGGAGAGAGAGATATCTGTGGAAGAGAATTTAAAGAGAATCTCAAATAACCCAATCAGCAGATCTCATTCCAAACAATTAACTCAGTTTTGGTTTCTTATTTTCATTGGGAAAAGATGAATTTTGGACCTTGAATGTCTAATAATTATGGTATTTGTTAAGTGCTTACTATGTGCCAAGCACTGTTCTAAACACTGGTGTAGATACAAGGTAACGAGGTTGTCCCATGTGGGGCTCATCGTCTTAATCCCCATTTTACATATGAGGTAACTGAGGCACAGAGAAGGAAAGTGACTATCCAAAGTCACACAGCTGACAAGTGGCAGAGTCGGGATTACAACCCTGACTCCCAAACCCGGAGTTTTTCTGTCAAGCCACACTGCTTCTATTGTAAAGGGTTTTAAGAACACCAGTAGTTAATAGAAAAATGAATACGAGGGTATCACTTTTATAAGAAAAATGGGCAGCTAAAAATGAACAAAAGAGAGTCAGGAGAATCCAGTGTCCATGGCATTGCTTTGGGTCAGAGACAACTCAATGGCATAAGACAAGAATTCAATGAATTAACCCCTATACAAGAAATTCTATCTTGGGCCTATAGAAATACCTAGATACAATGAAAGGGCAGATCCCCCGTTAGAACCTTTAGCAAGAACGAGAATGATGAGAAAAAAGATGTGACACTTTTATAGAAATGTTTAAGACCTTTAGGATGTGAAAGTGGGACATTTTTAAAAAGAGCTCCAAATGCTCAATTCAAAAATTCAGAGTTAGCTAGCTCTAAATCAATGGGGCTTCCCTGCTTGGACCTGATTTGGAGAAACCTTTCTTTGGCACCTTGTAGAGCAGCAAAATCTGAATTTTGTAAAGAAATTTATTTATGGTGTGAGCCAGGAAATGTACTAAGCGGTGGGGTAGATACAAGCTAATCAAGTGGGACACAGTCTTTGTCCTACATAGAGCTCACAGTCTTAATCCCATTTTCCCTATGAGGTAACAGGCACAGAGAAGTGAAGTGATTTTCCCAAGTTCACACAGAACTTGGTGGAATAGGATTAGAACCTATTCCACAGGATTATAACCTATTCCACAGTGGTGGAATAGGATTAGAACCCAGGTCTTTCCGACTCCCAGCCCCATGCTCTGTCCGCTAGGCCACACTGCTTCTTATCTTCTGATTCCAGAGGCAACATTTTATACACTGGTCAGCAGAGCTCCAGATGGAAAAAAATGAGTCATGTTTTGAGGTTTACTTTTGACTAATCACTGATTTGACTCTCACAAGCCTGAGTGGCTGAGAAGTAAAAGAAGAAATTTCATTTGAAGACTGGACACTTTTTCACACCTTTGTACTAAATGCTAGGAGGTGTGAAAATTCCTTATCTTACTTCCAAGTTTAACCCTTAAATTAATTCCCAATGGCCACATGAAAATGAAGTACAGAAGAAATGGGTGACAGTTCATTTTACAATTTTCAATTGCACCACTTGTCCATTGTGTGACCTTGGGTAAATCACTTAACTTCTCTGTGCTTCAGTTTCCTCATTTGTAAAATGGGGATTAAGACTGTGAACTCCATGTGGGACAAGGACTGGGTCCCCCCTGATTAGTTTGAATCTATCTCCGCACTTGGTACAGTGTTTGGAACACAGCACTGAAGAAATGTGATTTTAAAAATAGATATTCACCCCACCCTCACTCCTATAGTACTTATGTACATAACTGTAATGTAATTATTAATGTTTGTGTTTCTCACTAGACTGTGAGCTTTTTGAGGGAAGGGAAAGTGTCTACCAACTCTACTGAATTATACTCACCCAAGCACTAAGCACAGTACTCTGCACAGATATAAACACTCAATAAATACCACTGATTGACTGATTCTTTGATTCTAAGACCCTGGAGTCAGATGGTTTAATGGTGGCAATTGGACATGAGAAGGTGCAAGAGAAGGTTAGGGGACAAGGTCCTAAAGATTACTTTAAGTCCTATACATTATTTAATAATCAAGAACTCTCTGTCCTGTATATTTTTCACACCAGTATTTCTATGATTTACAAAAGCAAGACTTATAGGAAACTGTAAATCCAGGAAACAGCGTGAGGTGTTGTCAAAGGCTCATTAAAACCTTGCAGCACAGATAATATTTAGACAGATATACATTTTTGGTATTTCCCAGATTCATAATAATAATAATGATGGTATGTGCTAAGCGCTTACTAGGTGCCAAGTACTATATTAAGTGCAGTAGAGACAAGGCAATCAGGTCCCACATGGAGAATACAGTCTAAGTAGGAGTGAGGGCATTTTATAGATGAGGAAACTGAGGCACAGAGAAATTAGCTCAAGATCAATCAGCGGGCAAGGGGCAGAGCCGGGAATAGAACCCAGGTCCTCCGAGTCCCAGGCCTGTGCTCTTTCCACAAGGTCACGTTGCTTTCCTGTTTCTCTTTTTGGATCTTCTTTGCCTCCTGCCCAATTATTCTATTTGTCCTTCCTCTCACCCTGCTTTGGGCCCATCCCTTTGACAAGAAAATGGAAACCGTGTCAAGCAATCCAGCAGAGGGTAACCATTTGCAGTAACTCAAGTCAGAGCAATAACACAAAGAAGGTGATAGGAAGAGGCCCCTTTAACTGGCTACCTAAAGAAAGAAACCTAAAGCACAATGAACAAGGCTTCAAGACAGAAGTAGTTCTTGATCCTGGATATGATTAAAGGTGAAGATAACAAAGACTTCTATTGATTATTCCGGGGTCGTAATTGAGACCCTGGAACAATGCCATGTTAAGCCTGCATGATAAAACCTAGGGCAAACTACATTTGAAAGGGAACTCAGTAACGCCTGCACATTGTGAATGAAACAAGATACACTGAAGTGTAAATATTACACTGATAACTGAACAATGAAACTAGGAAGTCAATAAAAACTAAACAGTGAGAACAGCTGTCTTTTCTCAGGTTAATCAGTCAATCAATCATATTTATTGAGAGCATACTGTGTGCAAAGACCTGTACTACTGTGCTTGGGATACCACAAGATAACAGTCAGTAGACATTTCCTGCCCAGAATGAGTTTACAGCCTAGATGGGGAGACATACATTAATGTAAATACACAAATTAGGGATATGTATGGAAGGGCTGTGGGGCTGAGGGTGAGGTGAATAAAGGTTACAGATTCAAGTGTGACCCAGAGGGAGTGGGAGAGAAGAAAATGAGAGCTTAGTTGGCAGAGGCTTCTTTTTTAATTTATGGTATTTGTTAAGGACTTACTATGTTCCAGGCACTGTACTAAGCACTGGGGTAGATACAAGACAATGAGGTTGGACACAGGCCATGTCCCATATGGGGCTCAAAGATTGAATCCCCATTTTACAAATGAGGTAACTGAAGCACAGAGAAGTGACTTGCCCAAGGTCACAATGCAGACAAGTGGTGGAGCTGTATTCTTCTGAATCCCAGATCTGAGCTCTAAACACTAGGCTATGCTGCTTTTCTGCCTTTCCTCTTGTCTCTTGGAGAAAATGTGTTTTCAATAAGGCTTTAAAGGTGGGGAGAGTGATTATCTGTGGGATGTCTGTGGTAGTTCCAGGCCAAAGGCAGGACATGGGCAGTGGCAAAATAGATAAGATCAAGGTATAATGAGTAGGTTGGCATTAGAGGAGTGAAGGTAAGGTGTCTCTGTTTGATGTGGTGGTGGGTGTTCTTTGGGAGTGGGAAAACAAGGATTGAACAGTTTTGTAGAAAAATGATCTGGACAGCAGAGTCAAGTATGGAATGAAGTGGAGAGAGGGGCAGGGACATCAGCAAGGATGCTGATACAGTAATTAGGGTGGGATAGGATAAAAGCTTGGATTAATTGGAGGCAGTTTGGATAGAGAGGAAAGGGCAGACTTTAGAGATGTTACAAAGAGATAGGATTGAGTGACAGATTGAATATGTGGTTTTGAATGCGAGAGATGAGTCAAGGATAATGCCAAAGATACCAGCTTTCAATAATGACAATATTAATAATATTAATTGATAATAATTGTGGTATTTATTAAGCACTTTCTATGTGTCAAGGACTGTTCTAAGTCCTGGGGAAGATACAAGATAATCGGAGGCTGGGAGGATTGTGATGCTGTCTACATTGACAGGAAAGTGATGGGGAGGACAGGGTTTGGGTGGGAAGATAAGGAGTTCTGTTTTGGACAGGTTAAGTTAGAGGGGTCAGCAAGACATCCAAGTAGAAATGTGCTGAAGGCAGGAGGAGATACAAGACTTTAATAAGGAGAGGGATCAGGTCTAGAGATGTGCATGTAGGAATCATCCACAAAGAAGCAGTAGATGAACCCATGGAAGAGAATGAATTCTCCAAAGGAGACAATGGAAGGGGACCCAGAACAGAGCCTTGAGGGTTTCCTATGGTTATGAGGTGGGAGGCAGAGGAGGAGCCCATGAAGTACAAATGGCCAGGGACAGGAGAACCAGGAGAGAACAATGTCAGCAAAGCTGAGATTGGATAATGTTTCCAAGAGAAGAGGGTGATTCACAGTGTTGAAGACAGATTAGAGGGTGAGGAGGGTTAGGATGGAGTAGATGTTGTTGGATTTGGCAAGATGGATATCACTGGTGACCTTTGAGAAGGCAGTTTTGGTGGAGTTAGGGGCAGGAAGCCGGTTTAGAAAGGGTTAGTGATCCAGAAGGGCCAGCATTCAACCTGGTTATGGGACCACCTGGTTATGGGAACTCGCTAGGGTATGTCTCCTGGACATCTCATCCCATCACAAAACTTTCTGGTTGCTCTAGGATGGGTCTCTCACTATCTGGGACCCATATCAATCAACCGTTCAACTGTATTTATTGAGTTGTCACTGTGTTCAGAACACTTTACTCAGAGCTTGGGAGAGTACAGTACAAAAAATAGACATAATCCCTGCCCACAAGGAATTTGCAATCTAGAGAGAGAGGCAGACATTAAATTAAATGGCATAGCAGGCTGCTGTAGACAAACAGGGAAAAAAAAAAACTTAAGAAGGCTTAATCCTGGACAAAACTTTCAGTTCCTGGAGACAGGAAAGAAGAAAACTGAGATAACAGGTGTTACAACTCACTCCAGAGTGGACAGAACATTGGGGGAGACCAGAGCAGATTTCGTATGCCACATTGTTTGAATATTCTTTTAGCAAACCAAGCTATGCCTGAAAGATTAGAGGCCCAGGACTGTGACTTTGACCATCTGATAGTTGTTATAGTATTTCTTCCCCATTTACACTGTGCAAAGCACTATGCTAAATGCTAAGGGAAAATAAGGCAAATTAGATAATCTGGCTCTAAAAAGGCTTGCTCTCACCTCCTATTTTAATTTCTCTTCCCTCCTCCACCTCCCCTGACCCTCCCATTCTCCTCTCTCACAGACTGGAGAGGACAGCCAGGAGGTAGGAAAGTCACTGAGTGGGTTGATGCAGTAGTTGAGGTGGGATATAAGTGCTTGGACTAGTGTGGCAACAGTTTGGAAGAAAGTGGTCATATTCTAGAGAAGTTGTGAAGGATGAACTGATGAGATTCAGTGACAAATTGAATACGTAGGTTGAATGAGAGAGTTGAGACCAGGGTAATGCCAAAGTTACTGGCTTATGAAACAAGGAGGATAGTGATGTTGTCTACAGTGATGGGAACGACGTGGGGAAAGTGGGATTTGGGTGGCAAAGTAAGGAGTTCTGTTTGGGCCGTGTTAAATTTGAGGTGTCAGCAGAACATCCAAGTAGAGATGTCTTTCAGGCAGGAGGAAATGTGAGACAGCAGAGAAGGACAGCGGTCAGGGCTGGACATGTAGATTTGCAAATCATCGTCATAGAAGTGATAGTCGAAGCCATGGGAGTGAATGCGTTCTCTAAGGGAATTGTTGTATATGGAGGATAGAAGGGTACCCAGAACTGAGCATCGAAGGACTCCCACAGTTACGGGGTGGGAAGCAGAGGAAAAGCTGGCAAAAGACACTGAGAAGAAGCATCCTGGGTGACTGGAGGAGAACAAGTGCTAGTGAAGCTAAAATTACTTTTTTCAGGAGGAAGGGGGTGATTCACAGCATCAAGGGAAAGTTGAAGAAGATTAAGATGGAGTGAAGCTATTGGATTTGTCAAAACAGAGGTCACTGTGACATTAGAGAGGACAATTATGGAGGATTAGATGGGGCAGAAAGTCAGACTCAAAGGGGTAAAAATGAACACTGGAGAGGAAGTGGAGGTAACAAACGTAGACAACTTGCTCAAAGGGTTTGGTGAGTAACTGTAGGAGGGAGATGGAGCAGTAACTGGAGGGTGCCATAGGGTCAAGGAGGGTTATTTTTTGTTTTAAAACAGGATCTATATGGACATATGTGAAAGCAGCGGGGAAGGAGCTACTGGAAACTGGGCAGTTGAAGATTGCTGAAAAAAGGAGGGGGCAGAAGTTTTAATTAGGTGTGATGAGAGCAACACAGCATAGTAGAAAGAGCATAGGTTTGGGCATGAGAGTGGCAGTGGGGGACCAGTGTTTGAGGAGGGAGCAGGCATTTCCGTAGTGATTAGGTCATGGGCCTGGGAGTCAGAAGGTCATGGGTTCTAATTCCAGCTCTGCCACTTGTCTGCTGTGTGACCTTGGGCAAATCACTTTACTTCTCTGTGCCTCAGTTCCCTCATCTGTAAAATGGGGATTGAGACTGTGAGTCCCATGTGGGACAGGGACTGTGTCCAACCCGATTTGCTTGTATCCACCCCAGCACTTAGTACAGTGCCTGGCATATAGTAAGCACTTAGCTAATAACATTATTACTATTATAAGAGAAGCAGCGTGGTTTAGTGGATAGAGCACAGGCTTGGGAGTCAGAAGATATGGGTTCTAATCCCATGTCCACCACTTGTCTGCTGTGTGATCTTGGGCAAGCCATTTAACTTCTCTGTGCCTAAGTTACTTCATCTGTAAAATGGGGATTAAGACTGGGAGCCCCACATTGGGCAACCTGATTACCTTGTATTTACGCCAGCGCTTAGGATAGTGCTTGGCTCATAGTAAGTACTCAACAAATACCATAATTATTATTATTTTCTTCACTAGAATGGCATAAACAAGGAAAAAATTATTTGAAATAGTTTGCAGACCCATCTCGCTTAACTCCTTGAATTGTGGCCAATGATCCCCAAATCCCAGAGATGACTCTGTGCTTCACATGATCTGCTACTTACCTGCTCTGTGACCTTGGGCAAGCCACTTAACTTCTATGTGTCTGTTTCCTCATCTGTAAAATGAGAATTAAGACTCTGAGCCCCATGTGGGACAGGGACTGAATCCAAACTGATCATCCAAATCTATGCAGATGACACACAGATCTACATCTCTGCCCTTGTCCTCTCCCCCTCCCTTCAGGCCCGTATCTCCTCCTGCCTCCAAGACATCTCTACCTGGATGTCAGCTTGCCATCTAAAACTCAACATGACCAAAACTGAGCTCCTCATCTTCCCTCCCAAGCCCGGTCCTCTCCCTGACTTCCCTATCCCCGTGGATGGTACAACCATCCTTCCCGTCTCTCAAGCCTGCAACCTCGGTGTCATCTTTGACTCGGCTCTCTCGTTCACCCCACACATCCGATCCGTCACCAAAACCGGCCGGTCCCACCTTTATAATATCTCCAAGATCCACCCTTTCCTCTCCACCCAAATGGCTATCTTACTGCTACAGGCTCTCATAATATCCCGGCTAGATTACTGTGTCAGCCTGCTCTCTGATCTCCCTTCCTCCCGTCTCTCCCCGCTCCAGTCTATTCTTCACTTCGCTGCCGGCTCATCTTCCTGCATAAACGCTCTGGGCATGTCACTCCCCTTCTTAAAAACCTCCAGTGGTTGCCTATCGACCTCCGCATGAAACAGAAACTTCTCACTCTACGCTTCGAGGCTCTCCATCACCTTGCCCCTTCCTACATCTCCTCCCTTCTCTCTTTCTACTGCCCACCCTGCATGCTCCGCTCCTCAGCCGCCCACCTCCTCACTGTCCCCCGTTCTCGCCTATCCTGCCATCCACCCCTGGGCCACGTCCTCCCGCTGTCCTGGAACGCCCTCCCTCCTCACCTTCGCCAAACTAATTCTCTTCCCCTCTTCAAAACCCTACTTAAAGCTCACCTCCTCCAAGAGACCTTCCCAGACTGAGCTCCCCTTTTCCCTCTGCTCCCTCTACCCCCCCTTCACCTCTCCGCAGCTAAACCCTCTTCTCCCCCCTTTCCCTCTGCTCCTCCCCTCTCCTGTCCCATCAGCTCAGCACTGTACTCGTCCACTCAACTGTATACATCTTCATTACCCTATTTATTTTGTTAATGAGATGTACATCACCTTGATTCTATTTATTTGCTATTGTTTTAATGAGATGTTCTTCCCCTTGATTCTATTTATTGGCATTGTTCCTGTCTGTCTCCCCCGATTAGACTGTAAGCCCATCAAAGGGCAGGGACTGTCTCTATCTGTTATCGATTTATAGGTTCCAAGTGCTTAGTACAGTGCTCTGCACATAGTAAGCGCTCAATAAATACTATTGAATGAATGAATGAATCTAACCCAGAACTTAGTAGAGTGCCTGGCACTTAGTAAGTGCTTAATAATGAGTAATTGTGGTATTTGTCAAGTGCTTACTATGTGACAGGCACTGTTCTAAGCATTGGAGTAGATATAAACTAACAGGGTTGGACGCAGTCCCTGTTCATTCATTCATTCAATAGTATTTATTGAGTGCTTACTATGTGCAGAGCACTGTTCTAAGCATCTGGAATGTACAATTCAGCAACAGTTAGAGTCAATCCCTGCCCAATGACGAGCTCAGAGTCTAATCGGGGGAGACAAACGGCAGAGCAAAACAGAACGAAACAAAAATAAGACAACATTATCATGATAAGTAGAATCAAGGGGATGTATACCTCATTAACAAAATTAATATGTTAATAAATAATGTATACAAATGAGCACAGTGCTGAGGGGAGGGGGTGGGGGGAGGGAGAGGAGCAGACGGTGGGGTGGGGAGGGGAGGGGGAGCAGAGGGAAAGGGGGCTCAGCTGAGGGGAGGTGAAGGGGGAAGGGGGAGGAGCAGAGAGTGGAGGGGGAGCAAAGGGAAAAGTGGGGAGCTCAGTCTGGGAAGGCCTCTGTCCCTCAAAGGGCTCATAGTCTTAACCCCCATTTTACAGATGAGAGAACTGAGGCACAGAGAGTTAAGTGAGTTGCCCAAGATCACTGAGCAGACAAGTGGCAGAGAGGTAATTAGAACCCATGACCTTCTGACTCCCAAGCCCATGATCTATCCACAAGGCTATACCTAACAAGTAACAAGAACTAAGAAAAAATTGCTGTGGGTGGACAGTGAAGAAACAGCAGGTCACTGAGGCAAAATGCTCACAAAAAATGAAGAAGTGAAACATGGGGCTAAAGAAAAAAATAGCAGGGAAACACAAAACAGAATAGCAATCAGTGGGTGGAAACAGGGAAAAGAACAGCAGACCAAAATGAACACTTGAGCCCGTCATTCACTTGCCCTTGTTCACAGCTCCAAGAAACCAATTCCAAAGAAGAGGGAAATTACCACAGAGTTCCTGGGTAAATCCACAGTGAACACATTTGTCACTTTCCTGGTTCTAATTAGGACAGAATCTCCTCTTTTGTTCTGATGACTCCAGTTAAAGGGTCCTTTCTGGTGTACAACAAGTGCTGGGATGTGGCATCAAAGCAGAAGGAACATAATTAAGCATCAGTGCTGGCAAGAAATCCAAGATTTCAGAATCATTTGGAAGTACACAAAGGGAGTCAGAGTGTGGCCCTTTGGGCCACTGTCTGTGTCTCTATTCAACCACCACTATTACTGTTCTGTGCTGACATCCACACTGGGGAGCCGTTTCAGAAACCAACACAGACATAAATTGCCTCACTCTTTCCTTCCCAGCAGTGGGCCAGAAGGCCAGCCAGAAGCTTTCGTTTTCACAACTTCTTGGCAACTGTTGTGGAGCTTTCCCCTCTCATCCCCTACCTCATGCTGATCAAGTATCTGTTGGTCCGAAGCCCACAAAAACATGTCCTTCCCTGAAGTAATAAGCCAAGACCCTTCAGGATCTTGGCAACTCTCCCATAAATTCCCTCACACTAAATAGACTTTCCTCGTTATCATTCTGAGTCATGTGGGGAATGCTAATTTACTTCTGCTGCTCATAGCTTTAATATTTTCTCAAGAGAAAACAAGTATGCAACGTGCTTGCCCACCCAAGATCCAGTTGATTTGAGAATAACTTGAATCTGGGACCTGCTGTGGCCTAGTGGAACAAGCACCGGGCTGGAGTCAAAAGACCTGATTTCTAGCTTCAGCTCCACCTCTTGGTTGCTGTGTAACCCTGGGCAAGTTGTTTCACTTCTGCATGGTTTAATGGGTAAAGCATGGGCCTGAGAGTCAGAAGGACCTGGGTTCTAATCCTGACTCCACCACATGTCTGCTATGTAACCTTGGGTCAATCACTTCACTGGGCCTCAGTTACCTCATCTATAAAATGGGGATTAACAGTGTGAGCCCTATGTGGGACAAAGGATTTTGTCCAACCTGATTAACTTGTATCTACCCCAGCGCTTAGAACAGAGCCTGACACATAGTAAGTGCTTAACAAATACCATTATTATTATTACCATTATTACTGTTACTCTTCTCTGTGCACTCTTCTCTGAGCACTCTCTCTCCCTTTTAAAATGTGAGTATTATATGGGTCAGGGACTGTATCCATTCTGAATATCTTGTTTCTATCTCAACAGTTAGCACAGTGCTTAGCACATGACCAACACTTAATAAATCCCATCTCACTATTATGATGATCCTCAAACATGTACAGAATTATTCAGCTCTACAAACAGAAACTTCTTACCATCAACTTGAAGGTATTCACTTAGCTCCCCGCTTCCTACCTTATTTCACTAAGCTCCCACTATGACCCAGCCCACAATGCTTTGCTCCTCCAAAACCAACCTACTCACCATACTGTAATATCTCATGTCACCAACAATGCTTTATTCACTTCCTCCCTCTTGTCTAGAACTCCTACTTCACATCCAGACCACCTCCCTCCCCACCTTCAAAGCCTTACAAAAATCACATCTCCTCCGAAAGGCTTTTCCTAATTAACCACTCATTTCCCCAACTATTTTCCTTCCTTTCTGTGCCACCTATTCACATGAGTCTGTACCCCTTAGCACTTCGATTCTCTCCCCACTGTGGCCTAGTAGAAAAAGCATGGACCTAGGAATCAGAGGACCTGGGTTATTATTATGATATTTAATAATAATAATAATAATGTTGGTATTTGTTAAGCACTTACTATGTGCAGAGCACTGTTCTAAGTGCTGGGGTAGATTCAGGGTGATCAGATTGTCCCACATGAGGCTCACAGTCTTAATTCCCATTTTACAGATGAAGTAACTGAGGCACAGAGAAGTGAAGTGACTTGCCCACAGTCACACAGCTGACAAGACAGTCACACAGCTGACAAGAGCTGGGATTCGAACCCATGACCTCTGACTCCCAAGCCCGGGCTCTTTCCACTAAGCCACGATTTGTTAAGCTCTTACTATGTTCCAAGCACTGGAGTAGATACAAGGTAATCAGTTGTCTCATGTGGGGCTCACAGTCTTAATCCTCATTTTACACATGAGGTAACTGAGGCACAGATAAGTTAAGTAGCTTGCCCAAGGTCACACAGCAGACAAGTGGTGGGGCTGTGATTAGAACCCACGTCCTCTGACTCCCAAGCCCTTGCTCTTTCCACTAAACCATACTACTTCGGTGGACTATAGTGCGTTCTAATCCCAGCTCTACCACTTGTCTGAGTGACCTTAAGCATGTCATTTCACTTCTTTGTGCCTCAGTTACCTCTTCTGTAAAACAGGAATTAAAATGATGAGGCCCAACTGGGATAGGAACTGTGTCCAACCTGATTACCTTGAATCTACCCAGTGCTTAGTACAGTACCTGGCACAGAGTAAGCACTTGAAAAAAATACCAAAAAAAAACCCCAAAAACAAAGACAGCACTTACATACATATCCTTATACTTTGCCATTTCCCTTACCTGTAATTTATTTTAATGTCCCTCTCTCCCGTTAAACTGTAAGCTCCTTATGGGCAGGTACTGTACTCTCCCCAGCTCTATATTAAGCACAGTAATAATAATAATAATTAAAATGTTAATAATAATGTTGGTATTTGTTTAGCGCTTACTATGTGCAGAGCACTGTTCTAAGCACTGGGGTAGATACAAAGTAATCAGCTTGTCCCACATGAGGCTCACAGTTAATCCCCATTTTACAGATGAGGTAACTGAGGCACAGAGAAGTGAAGTGATTTGCCCACAGTCACATAGCTGACAAGTGGCAGAGCCGGGATTCAAACCCATGAACTCTGACTCCCAAGCCCGTGCTCTTTCCACTGAGCCACGCTGCTTCTAAGGTCTCAATAAATATCACTGATTGATTGAGTGATAAAATCAGAGAAATGAAAGGATCTTGAAACATCAAGTGAAAGTCTATTCCTCCCAGGATAAATAGGCGTCTATTATTTCTTTAAAGATCTTCTGAGAGGAAGTTACCACAATCTCTTTTCATAGGCTGCTCTTGTTGGGTCACCACCCTGAAAGTCCAAATGAGAAGAAAAAGCTAAGGGATGATTTAGGAACAGAAAGAATTTCCAAGAGAATGGCAATGACAAGTTGTTCATTTAGGACCACAAAAGAGGAAATTGACTTAAACTGCAGTTTGGTAGAAGGAATATTGAAAAAAATCTCAAGGGATGGAGATTCTCAATTTCCTTTGCATTTTATCACCCTGACAGTTATGACATTTTCCTAATGCCCAACTGAACTTTTGAATAACTGACAATGCAATCCATGTCCTCTTGTTTTATCCTCTGAGGGTGGGAGCACTGAACATGAAGGAGAACCATCCTTTATTTTCTCCCTTTGAGAACCCTCAAAGAGTCAGCACTCAGAGAGCAACTTGTTTGGCAAATAAATAAAATCTAATCTCATCCCCAGAAACAGTCAAACTGGGCAGGACCCAAGGTGAAGGGAGGCTAGGAGCTTAAAAAAATACTGGACAAGAGAAGAAAGGTGGTCCAGTGGAAAGACCACTCCCATCACTTGCCTGTAGTGTGATGTTGAGCAAGTTGCTTAGCTTTTCTGTGCCTCAATTTGGATTAAATATCTGTTCCCTCTCCCCCTAAGATTCTGAGCCTCATGTGACACAGGACTGTTTACCACCTGATTAGGTTGTATCTAACCCTAGTGCTTAGCAAATAAGTGTTTAATGAAAGCCGCAATTATTACATTATGATTGTACCTGTACCAGCCAAAAGCTGGACTGGCCATTTAAAAAATGGATTAATGGCTACCCCAGTCAGAGCCACTTCAGTTTCACCGGTTAGACTGTAAACCTGTCATAGGGCAGGGACTGTCTCTATCTGTTACCGATTTGTACATTCCAAGTGCAGTACAGTGTTCTGCACATAGTAAGAGCTCAATAAATACTATTGAATGAATGAACTAAGACCCAATGACTATTCCTCTCTCTCTCTCTCTCCACAGGAGTCCACTTGATAGACATTTGCCCTGCAGCTGAGAAGATGGGGGGGTGGGAAAAGGGGACCATTGGGTAGGCAGTTGGTTAACATCCTAGGCCAGGACTGGGAATCTGGCTTTTCCCAGCTCTCATTCTGTTTCGGGGAAGGGGCGGGAGGAGGAGGGGCAATCACAAAGGGCTTCCAGATGGCTAGAACTCATTACTGTGGGGCAACATGGAGGGGTGAAATGAGAGTAAATTAATCAGCATTCACTAGGAATGAATGCAGAGAAGTGATGAGTATCAGTACCGCTTTAGCTGTGTCAAATTAAACCTGTAGAGCTGACAACACGCATTAATCTCACTCCAGTGCTGGGTGGCTATGCAAATGAGCTCCTGGTTTCATTTTAGAAGCAGCTGTTATTTTCTGTAACTCCCCATACCGAGTCTGAGAGTGATGGACGGATGGGTCAACCATGCTGATTAATACAGACTTTATGATTTAATGCTAGTCTGCCCGGGGAGGGAGTTTATGTTATTGCCAATGAATCTCATCGCCACAGCTGCCTGCACTTCACTTGCCAATTGCAGGCGTCCTACAGACTCAGACATTCATCAGTTACTCTGAAGCTCTGAGCTTGCATGATTGCTGTGGAGGCTCCCTTTGGCTCTTCCTCTGCGAAACCGTGTTAAAAGTAAAATGAAAGTGTCATGGCTATTTTTTTAAAATAATTTTCCAATTTGAATTAATATACTACGAATAATTCTGTTACCAGGCATTAAAATTGATTGATAGCTCCCCACTTCTTCCATGAAATAAAAACTACTAACCACTAGCTTAAATGCTCCATCAGCTCTCTTTTCTCTTTTTGTGTGGAATACCAGCTCATATGTTTGACTCCTTTCAAAGTAACCTGCAAATTGAACTCTTCCATTTCTCACCCACCTCTTATCCCCTAATAAAACTGCATTCTGATACTGGAAATTGCTGCTCTTTCAACTGAATTCTGGATCACAACAGTGTTGCACTAACACCACCCTCAATGCCATACTCCAGTCTATACTTCATTCTGCTGCCTGGATCATCTTTCTACAGAAACGCTCTGGGCATGTCACTTCCCTCCTCAAAAATCTCCAGTGGTTGCCTATCAACCTCCGCACGAAACAAAAACTTCTCACCCTAGGCTTCAAGGCTCTCCATCACCTTTCCCCCTCCTACCGCTCCTCCCTTTTCTCCTTCTACAGCCCACCCCATACACTCCACCCCTCTGCCGCTAACCTCCTCACTGGGCCTCATTCTCGCCTGTCCAGCCGTTGACCCCTGGCCCATGTCCTACCACTGACCTGGAATGCCCTCCTTCCTCACATTCTGCCAAAATAACTCTCTTCCCCTCTTCAAAGCCCTAGTGAGAGCTCACCTACTCCAGGAGGCCTTGCCAGACTGATCCCTCCCTTTCCCTCTGCCTTTCCTCCCCATTCCTCCTACTCCCTCCCTCTGCTCTTCCCCTTTTCCTTACCCACAGCACTTGTGCATATTTGTATACATTATTTATTACTCTATTTATTTTGTTAATTATGTGTATATATCTATGATTCTATTTATCTTGATGGTATTGATGCCTGACTACTTTTGTTGTCTCTCTCCCCCGTTTAGACTGTGAGCCCCTTGTTTGGCAGGGATTGGCTCTATCTGTTGCCCAATTGTACATTCAAGCACTTAGTACAGTGCTCTGCACACAGAAAGCACTCAATAAATACAAATGAATGAATGAATGAATACTCCCAATCAGCCCCATTTGGTTCCTGACACTGAACATTCAGATTCACTGGGAACTTCTTCTGGATGAGGGTCTGTGAGCTTTATTTGCTATATAGTAGGGACCTATGTTTCTAAAAGCTCCAGGCTCCTCAGACAATTTGGTGAACTCTCCAAATGAGGGTAAAGCCCAGACAGACTCTCCCACATACCAGGGATTTATTCCCAGCCTTCTCACCCTCATACTCACTGGTAATGATTATGGTTTTAAGTGCTTACTATATGAACTGTGAGTCCTATGTGGGACAGGGACTGTCTGACTGTATTGTATTTACCCTAGTACTTAGAACAGTGCTAAGTACATAGTACTTAGTCTTTCCTCTCAGATTGCTGAATTTCCAAGACCAATAATGTCATGGGTTCTCAGTTGAGATGGGCAGGCAAAGTGGACACCCAAGGATGATCCATCTCCAACCTTCAGCAAGTAATGTACATGGCACTACACTCAGAAGCCTTCAGGGTGCAAAAGCCCAGAATCTGGGACATTTGCTTGTTGCCACTATAAGCTCATGGTGGGCAGGGAACGTGTCTTCCACCTTCATTATGTAAGCACTTAGTATGGTGCTCTGCACACAGTAAGCACTCTATAAATATGATTGATTGATTGCCACAGTGAGCTAGATCCAAGCAGTGCTCCAGATCTAATCACTGGCATTCCACACACAACTTCCAAGAGCCAACACGGGATAACTTGTGGCAAGCCTTTGGCTCCAACATCCTTATGTATGCCCAAACAATTCAGGCTACATCAGTCATTTCACACGAACGGACTTCAGTTCTGATGACTATTACCCAACATGCCATTGGGGTGACTCAACCAGGGCTCCAAAGTCTAATTGCCTCCTAGTAGCTTCCACCTGACCCAGCCCCTTTCTTGCATAATTTTTCCAGTTCCCATCTAGGTCAGATACCACTGCAAATACCTTCAGGGTAGCCAGCAATAAACACAGAGTTGACAAGTCCAAACACAGAGCATCTTGTGGGAATCTTAGATTTAGAGATTCCATGGCCCTGAGTCAGTGCCGGTATGTCAGTTAAGTGAGTGGGCTTGCCTACCGCAGCTAAGAAGAGCCCCCTCATGATGCACCGGACAGGTCGGAAAGAGTAAGACTAGAGTAACATCACCTCTATAGGGAAAAAATTCTTCTCGGATGGCTAGCAAGCGATGGCCAATTTTCTCAGTCGTTGACAAGGCCCACTCAACTTGACTCCTGGGCAATTCTAAGGATAGTGAGGAATATTGGGTGGTTTGTTTTTTTTCAGTACTTGTTATGACCCTCTCAGGATTGCACCTGAAGAGTTTCTAGTACTTTAGCGGTCGTGGCTACAGGAGGGAGAGTCAAGCAGAGAACACCACCGCTTAGACTATGAGCCCATTCCTGGGCAGGAATTTTCTCTATCTGTTGCTGAATTGTACATTCCAAGTGCTTAGTACAGTGCTCTGCACATAGTAAGCACTCAATAAATACAATTGAATACAACTGAATGAATACCCATTCCATTCCTAGCTTGTGCAGTGGGTGGCAAGTGAAAGGAAATCTGCTACAAGTCAAAACTCATCTGTATTGGGAAGCAGCAGCATATAAGAGAGTTGAGAGCAGAAACTCAAGTTCTGGGAGAGATGTGTCCATGGAGTCGTTGTGGGTCGGAAACAACTCGACAGCATAAGACAAGACTTTTTACAAGCTTACCGTGTGCCAGGCATTGTACCAAGAGCTGCAGTTGATGAAAGATAATCAAGTTGGATGCAGTCCCGGTCCCACAAAGGACTCCCATTTTTAGTACCCATTTTACAGATGAGGTAACAGACACAGAGAAATTAAGTGATTTTCTTAAGGTCACACAGCAGGTAAGTAGCGGAGTCAGAATTAGAACTCAAATCCTCTGAACATGTGGGCATAGACTGTGTCTACCAACTCTGTTGTAGTGTACACTTTTAAGTGCTTAGCACAGTCTCTGCACACAGTAAGTGCTCAATAAATACCGAAGATTGATTTTCATTTGATCATGGTAGGTACAATTGCCTGACGTAGCAGACCGCAAACCTGAATGGCAACAGAGCATGCTGAAGCATCTGTTCTCCAAAACTTGTGGAGCTGGAGTTTTGACTTGTGGAAGTTCGTTTAGATAGACCTTCAGGAACTCTGGAACATGCAACTCCCTCTTACTGAGGACAGGGAACATGTCTGCAACTCTGTTGTATTGTTCTTTCCCAAGTTCTTGGTACACTGCTCTGTACTTAGTAATCATTCACTAAATTTAATTGATGATGATGATGATCTATCACAAACCGTCCTAATTTGTTCCCCACTGATGTCAGGGATGTCTGGATCCTCCAAAATCAGCTGGGCTCCCTGTCAGTAGGAGTATAAAGGGACAAGCAGTGGGAATATTCCAGTTCAGTCTGAGTCAGCCCCAGTCCCCAGAAACCTCATTGGGGTCTCTTTGCTCCCTTGTATTCTCCAAGGCTTCAGGATGCTATTTTGTGTGTTTAGACCACCTGAAAATAAATCAAACTATCTCCACCACAACAACTGGAATGCTCAGCGAGACAGAAAGGATTCAGAACTGACCTGTCTCTCCAGGGACCGAGAGGTCAAGATGTTCCACAGGGTTAATGGGTGCACACTCCCCTAGGAAAGTTCCAGGGCTGACTGGCTCCAACCAGTTTGGCTGCCACTTCCTGAGATTGAAAATCGCTCCAGTTAAAGTGTCTGCTGAGCATGGGTGCATATTTAAAGCATGACTGTGTAGAAATGCTTAAAGGAGGCTAGTTCTAACCCAAACATTTCAGGTGGAACAGAACTATTCTAAAGTAACCAGACAGCAGGTGAAGGGCCCTCTGGCTCTTGCTCTCAGTTTCCGGCAGACCTCCCCACCTGAGTACCTCCAATCAGAAGAAAGAAGCCAAAAACTAGCCACTGCCACTTGGCATATCACTTGCTCCAAAGGAGGTGATGAGGAGAGGCACTTCAAATGTCAAAATCTGATCCAGGCCAGCAAAGTTTTGTAGCTCTAGCTCAATCAAAGCATTCCCACTACAGCATTAATTGCATCATCATTCATCAGGAAAACACCTTCCAGACTCCAAATAGGTTCTCCAAGTGTGATGAATGCCAATTTGCTCTCTGGCACAGACAATGGGACTTTTTTAAGTGAAGATGTCAGTTGACCAGATAGCCAGCAGCTCTGTTGATTTGGATGGCAGTGTCAGTCAAGCTTCTCTCAAGCTTCTCCAAGAAATGAGCAGGGCTTTGGTCCCATCTTTGAGCAGGGACAAGGCTTCTATAAATGGGGTTGGGTGTGGAAGCCATGGCAGATGATCCTACAAGGCAGTGATAGGAATTTATCCTTCATAGCCCGACATTTGGCAAGAGCATGGACAGGAAACAACGTTGGAATAAGATGAAAGAAGTGACATTGGAAGAAGGCAGATAGCCATTCCCACCTTTTGTTTTATTAGGGACCAACACGGAAATAGGATTTCACTAAAGCAGGAGATTTCAGGAAGAGAAGCAGCATGATCTAGTAGAAAAAACACTGGCTTGGAAATTCAAGGACGTGGGTTATAATCCTGGCTCCACATTTCTCTGCTGTGTGATCTTGGGGGTCAGTTTCCTCATCTGTAAAATGAGTATTTGACGTCTGTTCTCCCTATTACTTGAGACTAGTTCTAACATGTCCTTGTTTCCATGTGGGACTGAGACTGTGTTCGACCCGATTAACCTGTATCTACCCCGTGCATAGAACACATAGTAAGTGCTCTAATAATAATTTCAGCTGGACACATGAAAGAACTTCTTGCTTACTGAGGGATCAGATGCTGGGAAGGGCCACCAAGGAAATCTCCATCTCTGGTGATAACAAAGGAAAGACCATCTGCCATTAATGTGTAGTCAATAACCTGTGAGAATTCAGAGGAATGAATAACAACAATAATAATGGTATTTGTTAAGCTCTTATTATGTGCCAGATTCTGTATTAAGAGCTGGGGTGGACACAAGCAGATCAGACTGGACACAGTCCCTTGTCCCACTTGGGGCTCAGAGCCTCAATCCTCATTTTACAGATGAGATTACTGAGACCCAAAGAAGTGAATTGACTTGCCCAAGGTCACACAGCAGACAAGTGGCCAAGCCGGACCTTCTGACTCCCAGGCCCGTGCTCTGTCCATTACACCATGCTGCTTCTCACATGACCCTTCCAGATCACGGAACCTTTTAATGCATATACATCCTTTTTGTGGATTGGTAAATCTGCAACAATAACAATAATAATAAAAACAACAATGCACTTATTGAATTCCCATTCTACTTCTTACAGACCTGTATAATGAACTAAGTCTTGTCTTGTCTTATGCTGTCGAGTCGTCTCTGACCATAGCGACTTCATGGACACATCTCTCCCAGAACGCCCCACTTTAATTTGCAATCATTTTGGTGATGGATCCATAAAATTTCCTCAATTAAAAAATATAGAAGTGGCTTACTGTTGTCTTCTTCCAGGTGGTAAACTTGAGTCTCTGCCCTCGACTTTCTCCCATGCCACTGCTGCCCAGCACAGAGAAGAGTTTTGACTTGTGGCAGATTGCCTTCCCCTCACTAGCCACTGCCCGAGCTAGGAATGGAATGGGTAGGACTCTGCTTAATTCTCCCTCCCATGGCCGAGACTGGTAGAGTACTGGAAACTCTCCAGATACGATCCCGAGAGGGGAATGTGCTAAGTACTAGGGTAGATACAAGATAATTATGTCAGACACAGTTCCTGTCCCTAGCAGGACTTACAATATAAGTAGTGAGGAGAACAGGTATTTTCTCCCCATTTTGCAAATATGGAAACTGAGGCAGAGAGTAGTTAAGTGACTTGCCCAAGGTCACACAGCAGGCTAGGGGCAGAGCTGGGATCAGGATGTCAGGAGTCCCCTGTGCTGTTGCTGTTCCTTCTCCTGTTAGCTCAGAATCAAGCCTCAGAATCAAGTAGCAAACAACAAAATCATCTAGGAAGGAAGCAATAGAGGGAATTAATTCTTTCCACTCAACCCTAACTAGCCTCCTCCTCCTCATCATCAGTGGCATTTATTGAGCACTTACTGAGTTCAGAGAACTGCACTAAGCACTTGGGAGAGTACAGAACAGCAGAGTTGGTAGATACATTCCCTGTTCACAAGTTTCCCAAAAGTTAGGGCATAAAGACCTAGTCTCTGTCCAGGACTACAAACACCCTGTCTCTTGGGATGTGTGGTGAGTTGGTATCCACTGCCGCATCTCAAGCGTGGCTTAGTAGAAAGAGCCCGGGCTTGGGAGTCAGAGGTCGTGGGTTCTAATCCTGGCTCTGCCACTTGTCAGCTGTGTGACCTTGGGCAAGTCACTTAACTTCTCTCTGCCTCAGTTACCTCATCTGTAAAATGGATATGAAGACTCGGAGTTCCACGTGGGACAACCTGATTTCCTTGTATCTACTCCAGCGCTTAGAAAAGTGCTTGGCACATAGTAAGCACTAAACAAATACCAACATTATTATTATGATGATGAAGCAAATAGACGCATTCATTTGTGGCGATGAACTGGTCGTTGGTTTCCCAAACAAAGACAGCATGGTCCAGTGGATAGAGCAAAGGCCTGCGAGTCAGAAAGACCTGGGTCCTCATCCCAGTTCTGCCACTTATATGCTGTGTGACCTTGGGCAAGTCCCTTAACTTCTCTGTGCCTCACTTAGCTCAGCTGTAAAATGGGGATGAAGATTGTGAGCCCAATGTGGAATAGGGACTGTGTCCAAACAGATTTGCTTGTAACCACCCCAATGCTTCGAACAGTGCCTAGCACGTAGTAAGCACTTAATAAATGACAATTATTATTAGGCTCTCTGAGGGATTGTGCTGGTACTTTTGGGCATATCTGAGCACTGAGGTCATCCCAAAATAAGGATACTCACTACTGAAGCCTGGAGACTCTTCAGCCTAGATAAACTAAACACACAAAGAAATCACCTTTGCCCCCAGCAGATAGAACAGTGGAACTTTAGCACTTCCAAACTTTGGAGCAGGATTACAAATAGCTTCCCAGTAATCTCTTAGAAATCACAGGGCTGTTCACACAGGACAAAGTCCACAGGAGAGAGAGGGGAAAAAAGGAAGAAGCCAGGGATTGACTGAGCAAAGGCTAGGGGCAAAAGTGAAAAAGGCAAAAGCAATCCAGACTCTGTAGAGTCCAAAATAGTGCCTTCTCTAGGTGCTTAGGCTCAGATGGGCCTAACTATGAGCTCTCCCTTGTCAGAGTTTATGCGAGAGCTTCCTGGCTGGATCCTCTTCTCTGGAATCTTCCTTCCTGGGGTGGCGCTGCTGCTGATGATCCTGGCTTACCTCAGGATCAAACTGATTGAAGGTGAGTTGACTCTTCAGGGTATCAAGGGAGAGGGTCAATGGGAAGTGACTGTCATCTATGTCAGCCCAGTCAGTTTTATTAATGACAATAATAATGATAATTATGGTATCTGTTAAGAGTATACTATGTGCAAAGCACTGTACTAAGCTCTGGGGCAAATACAGAAAAATCAAATCGAACACGGTCGTTGATTCAAGTGGGGTTCGACATCTACGTAGGGGGAAGAACAAGAATTGAATTTTCATTCGATAGATAGGTAAACAGACCAGGAAGTGAATGCTGGTAGGGAGGCAGAAGGGGAAGAAAATGGGGCTGTCCCTGAAGAGGTTATAGCTTTGTAATGAAGGCTCTTTCCAAACAGTTACAGTGGGAGAAAGGCAGAGGACATAATTTATCAGGTATTTCCTGATGCAAAGAACTACTCTTGCCATTGCAGGGGACTGTAGGGAGCTCCTGAAACAAATAAATATAGCAAAGTCAAACTTCACATCAGCTACCTCTGATGGAAATAAACCTTGAAGTAAACAACTAGAAAGACTGCACAGGCTTTGCTGTGGAAACTCCATCTGCTTCCCTGCACTATCCCCAAACAGCAGGTGTTTGGTCTCATGACTTATTTAGGCCTTAGGGACTGTGGTTCTGTTAACAACTACCACCTGAGGGGAGAAGCAAGGGTTATTGGAGGGGAATACTAAGTTTGGATGGGTGGTTTTGATGGATTCTTGATTGGCTGCTGTTGGAAAGAAAGGTAAGATCATGTATGAGGGAGATGGGGCTTTTCAGGAGCCTGTCACTGAATACTAACATGGACATTCAGGAGGGCAGCCATAATACAGTTCCCCAAGCATCCTGCTTTCTGGATGGATCACTAGTCTGATCCCAAGATCATACTGCTTGTGAAATTACGTTCATATCTGCTAAAAAAAAATATTAAAACTGCCTGGGCCCAACTCCTCATGAACCCTAGGGGAAAAATCCCTTCAGAAAATTCTAGTTACCATTTTAGCCACAAATCCATAACCATCACTTGGGTGCTTTTATTTCCTCAAAATATCTCTGATTGGTGGTTTATGTCCAGAGGAGCAAAAACCTAGTCTGTGACATGTTCAGGAGCTAGAAAGGCAGTACCTCCAGATGGTCCTTTAATGACAAATAATAATAATAATAGTTAATGTGTACTACGTGTTAAGCACTGGGGTAGACACTATAAGCAGATCGGACATAGTCCCTGCCCCACATGAGGCTGAAGGCAAAAAGAAAAAAAAGAGGTATCTCCATTTTACAAAGAAAACTGAGGTCACAGAAATTAAGGGAACTTGCCCAGAGTCACACCTCAGGTAAGTGGTAGAGTGGGATTATAAATCCAGGTCTCCTAACACAGACTCGTGCTCTTCTCATTAAGTCATGCTGCTTCCCCAGCACTGTGTCTCTGAAAAAGGCCTTCCATTAGGGGGGACAGAATTGTTCCACATGTGAATAAGCTAAGTCCCACATCTCCTCAGGACAGCTTAACGGAAAGAACGGGGGCTTGGGAGTCAGAGGATATGGGTTCTAATCCTGACTCCGACACTTGTCTACTGTGTGACCTTGGGCAAGTCACTTAACTTCTCTGAACCTCAGTTACCTCATCTGTAAAATGGGGATTAAAAATGTGAGCCCCATGTGGGACAACCTGATTACCCTGTATCTACTCCAGCGCTTAGAACGGTGTCTGGCACAAAGAAAGCACTTAACAAATACCATTATTATTATTATTCCTATTATGAAGCCAGATTGTTGCTTATGTTGCGGATTCCCATAACTGAACTCCGGCCACCTGCACCTATCACTTACTCAGAAACAAAAGGCCCACAGAATAAATAGAACTGATAAATAATTTGGTTGCTTCTTTAGGAAAAGCTAAAAATCAATAAAATATCTGCAATTTAATTGCACTTGTCAGAGTAGGGTGCTGAAACACTGCTATCTTCCCGAAATGCTGCTCCCCAAAGACACTTTACATAGGCTTTAAGGCTTCCACTTATCAGAGCTCTTCATTTTCCACTCCTCTGCTTGATCTCTTCACCTCTTCCAAATCCCCATCCTTCTTGTTAGTCAGTTTGATGAACTTTGACCCAAACCAGGAGCTTCAGCTTCTGGCCGATCTTTACTGTGGAGCCCTGGAGAATTCTTGTCGAGGAGAATAGAAAATCAGAAACCGCTTAATTCTGCATTGTTCTGCTATGGAAGAGACACAGTAATTTAGCCAGAGATGTTTCACAGCCCCTGCACTGGAACCAGCACTTGACATTGCTTCGGGGTTCGTGAGATCTTGGAGGCTTAGCCAGCCCCAAGGAAAGGCTTAGGGGAGATCTTTACCCCAGGTTGTCGCTTCAATACTTTATGTTCATTCATTTATTCTTTCCACTCGCTGTCTCTGCAGCAAGATAAAACCTTCATCATCTCAAAAACCTCCGGTGCATTAAGTGACAAATAGATGCATAGCCAATGCTTCAGATTTCAAGATGGCTGTCCTTTGGGTGTTCATTAATACAACATGGTCTAGTGGATGGAGCAAGGGCCTTGGAATCAGAAGGACCTGGATTCTAATCCCACTTCTGTCACTTGTCTGCTGAGTGACCTTGGGCAAGTCACATCACTTCTCTATGCCTCAGTTACCTCCTCTGTAAAATGGAGATTAATGGTGTAAGCCCCATATGGAACAAGGACTGTGTTCAGCCTGATGAACTTGTATTTATCCCAGCAGTGCCTGGCACATGATGAACACTTAGCAAATACCATTAAAAAATCCTTAGCTCTGCTCTTTACTTGACCTACTCTAATCTCCTGCTGTGGTCCTGGCCCCAAGGTTTAGACCTTAGGCAGTGAGAAGGCCCTTCTGTTCTATCCTACTCTCCCTCTTCTCTAAGAGAGAAGTGGGAAAGAGAACAGGATCACTGCAAGAGGATTTGTTGAAGAGGAGGAGTGAAGCTGAGAGGACAAGCAGAGGGAAGTACAGGATCCTGTGGACTCTCAAACTCTGAGAGTCTGAAATCCCCCACCTACCTTGAAAGAGAAATAATTTATGGTGGGCAGTGGGATCCATCAATATCACTTTCCATTTTGGGGGTTTTTTTGGTTATGATATTTAAGTGCTTACTATGTGGCAGGCACTGTACTAAGAGCTGGTTAGATACAAGATAATCAGGTTGGACACAGTCCCTGTCATATAAGGGGCTCACAGTCTCAATCCTCATTTTACAGATGAAGTGGACAAGAGGAGAAAGGAGGACAAGGAGGAAAGGAGAGGGAAAAGAGGGGAGGAAAGATGAAGGGGCTAGTGAAGTAAAGGCTCTCTTCCCAGGATCACTGCCTAATGGGTGCACGAGCCAGCTCCTGTCTCTTCTCTAACCCTGCTGACAAATGACACCACTTAATATCCACTGCAGTCCGATGACCCAAATGGAGACCATGCAGAACAAGTAATTAAATAAATTTGGATGTGGAGCTGCACCCAAAGGCTTTGTAGCACTGAGCTGAAGGTATTTTCTTTCAGGTCTATTTTTACCTGATATAGTAAAAACCCTTTTTTGAATGGTATTTGTTAAGCACTTACTATCCGCCATGCACTGAACTAAGCGCTGGGGTAGAAACAAGCTAGTCAGGTTGGACAAAGGCCATGTCCCATAAGGGGCTCACAGTCTTAATCCCCAATTTATAGATGAAGTAACAGGCACAGAGAAGCTAAGTGATTCATCCAAGGTCACACAGCAAAGTGGTAGACCCAGGATTAGAACACCAGTCCTTCTGACTTCCGGGACCATGCTTTATCCAATAGGTAACACTGCTTTTTCAGGCCATGCAGCTTCTTTCCCAGATAACCATTTAGAATTTTTTTTTATGTAGGTCATCTGGCAGGATTTGTCCATTTATGAGTTAGGTCCCAGAACACCAGCCTCCTTTAGGAATAATTATGATGATAACAATAATGATGATGGTAAAATGTGGTATATAGTTAGCACTTATTTTATGCCAATCAATGTAGGAATGGCTGAGATATAAGATATAAGACCAGACACAGCCTCTTTTTCTCATGGGGCTCACAGTCTAAGTAGGAGGGAGAATGGGAGTGTATCCCCATTTTACAGGTGAGGAAATTGAGATACAGAGAAATCAAGTGATTTGCTCAAGGTCACACAGCAGGCAAGTGGCGGAATCAAGATTAGATCCAAAATCTTCTTACTCTCAGGCTGGTACTCTTTCCACTAGGGTGCACAGAAGCTCCCTAAAACTAATAAACATTTTGATGTTTCTCCTTAAGATCTTTTCCCCCACAGGCAGAAAATTACCTCTAAATGAGACTACTAGTGTTAGTACTAGATTCCCAATAAATCAATCAATGGTATTAATTGAGTGCTTACTGTGTGCACAGCACTGTATTAAGCACTCGGAAGAGTGCAGTACAACAGAGTTGGTAGACATGTTCCCTGCCCATAAGGACCTTACAGCCTAGAATGAAAAAATGGTTTTGCATTCATCCTTGGAATAACTCTGTGAATCAGGATAGGTCAGGTATAATTATCTCCAGTTTTTAAAGCGAGAAACTCTGGCCCAGACAGGTGAAGTCACTGCCCTGGAAAAGTGACCCAAGAGGCCTGACTTCAGACCAATGACCAAGTCCACCTCACCCTACTCCTCTGTCTTATAGTAAAGCCTGATTCAGACAGATGGGAGTAACCAGCCATTTTAGGGTTTGACAAAAAGCACCTGAAATTAGTGTAATTATAATAATAATAATACATCAACAATAATAATAACAATAATGACATTTGTTAAATCCTTATTGTGTGTCAGGCACTGTACTAAGCACTGAGGTGAATACAAGCAAATAGGGTTGGACACAGTCCCTGTTCCACATGGGGTTCAAAGTTTCAATCCCCATTTTATAGATGAGGTAACTGAGACACAGAGAAGTGACCTGCCCAAGGTCACAGAACAGATAAATGGCAGAGCCGGGATTAGAACCTGGGTCCTTCACCACCCAGGTCCGTGCTCTATCCACTAAGTCATGCAGCTTCTCTTTAATTATTCAACATTAATCGCAGCCCTCCAAACCGTAGGAGGTAACAGTGCGTGTAAATTTAATTAGCATGCGGAGAACATTAATTTTCCTAGTGTGCAGGGAAAACTGAATTATCCCACTTCCTGCACACAACAATCTGACGTTGCCCAGGGATGTAGAAAGGTAGTGGGACTCATCAAAAAAAATTCTCTTTCTAAAGTCGAGGTGGAAAAAACACTCTTTCTCCAAACATCTCAAAGGACATCTGTGCCGCTGCTGACCATCCTATCGTAATCTGCTCCCCCTCAGCTCAGGATCAAAGCAATTTCTTTTCTGGTTTTGGAATGGCCTACTGTACTACTATTGTTTATTTTTAACTGGTGTCATTTTTACTAACAACTGTGGTGTTTATTAAGCACTCACCAGGTTATAAGCAATGGTAAATACAAGATTATCTGATCACACAGTCCCTTTCTCTTAAGGGGCTTACAATCTATTTTATGCCCATTTTCGAGGTGAGAAAACTGAGGTCCACAGAGGTTAGTGACTTGTTGAAGGTCACAGAGCAGGGCAGTAGCAGAGCTGGAGTCAGGACCTGCATCTCACAACACCTAGTCCTGTGCCTTTTCTGTTAGGCCATCCCGTTTCCTCACTGAACGGGCCTTACCACTGGGACTCATTTTCTGCTCCTGCTTCATTTCCTCTTTGGAAGCACTTCTGCAGGTAGCACTCTATCAGCATCACACTCATGCCCAATTGCTGTCAGACCATCACCTTGATCCGCTCGCTCTAGCCTTCTAAGTTTTTTCAGTAGATTGTAAACTTCTTGAGGGCGGGGATCATAGGTATTAATTCTATTGGGCTTTCCAGAGCACTTAGTACAGTAGTAATAGTAATATGCTTTACTAAGGACTTACTGTGTGCAAAGGCATGCTCTGCACACACAACACACTCAATAAATATTACTGATAGTACATTTTCACACCCAGGATATTAGATATCATCTGAATCCCACTTTTCCATACAGCCTCTCCCTTAGGGAGATATCTATTCAACCTCTTTATCTGACAACTCCCTGTTCCACACTGCATTTGTAAACTGCTCTTTTTTCACCTAGGTTCTGTCTGTGCCAATCACTTGCTTTGTGCATGTACCTATGCTGGTGACTTTCACCTAGGAGTGTCAGATGTCTGTTTTAGAACAATTCTAAGAGTCAAAGAACCCCAGAAGTTTCATTGCACTATTGTCATCAATTGTATATTTCTCAGTTTTTTGGGTCAATCTCCCCATTGAAGTGTATCTTTTAGGGGGGGTCATTTTACAATTGCTTCCCAACTGCTCAGTTCAGTGCTCTGAATTCAGAAGGTGCTCAATAAAAATTCTAAGTGATGCTCATCATAACCCAAAAGTCTATTTTAACCACAGTGTTGGGCAGTTTTACAAACAAATAATGATTTGCTTGAGGGTATAAATGCTACTTTCTCTGAACTTACAATTTCAAATCAGTGCCAGTAAAGTGCTCAAGTAGTTGTTCGAAAACCAGGGAGGAGATAACAGAGGGATTGTATCAAGAACGAGGCTCATGAACAAATATTTCAACATCCCCACTCTCAAAATTAATGCTTGTAGTTAGGCAGACCAGGCATCCAAATGTAGTTGCGATCATCCTGGATGTTTACTGGATAATCCACACAATTTCAGGCAACCATGCAGTAATGGAAATGTCCCAGTTGAATGTCTTCAGCTTATGACCATGAAATTGTACCCCTGGCAGCTCTGGCTCCATTTTAATTTATGAAGCTCCATATCTGGGCTACTACAGTCTCATTTAAGTGTCACAGCATTGTAGTACTTGTAATAAGGACATCTTAATATCCAAATGAACTTTTATGCTACATCCACCCACGAAAGTGACTTTCATGAGGTTACTTAGCTGGCCAGTGGCAGAACCAGAGTTTCGTAAATCCCAGTCCCACTGTTTTTCCACTATATCACAATCCTCCATCCAAATATCCAATGAGAATGAACAATTGTGTTTTATAAGTTCATTCATTCATTCATTCAATAGTATTTATTGAGCGCTTACTATGTGCAGAGCACTGTACTAAGCGCTTGGAATGAACAAGTCGGCAACAGATAGAGACAGTCCCTGCCGTTTGACGGGCTTACAGTCTAATTGGGGGAGACGAACAGACAAGAACAATGGCAATAAATAGAGTCAAGGGGAAGAACATCTCGTAAAAACAATGGCAACTAAATAGAATCAAGGCGATGTACATTTCATTAACAAAATAAATAGGGTAATGGAAATATATACAGTTGAGTGGACGAATACAGTGCTGAGGGGATGGGAAGGGAGGGGGGAGGAGCAGAGGGAAAGGGGGAAAAGAGGGTTTAGCTGCGGAGAGGTGAAGGGGGAGTGGTAGAGGGAGTAGAGGGAGAAGAGGAGCTCAGTCTGGGAAGGCCTCTTGGAGGAGGTGAGTTTTAAGTAGGGTTTTGAAGAGGGGAAGAGAATCAGTTTGGCGGAGGTGAGGAGGGAGGGCGTTCCAGGACCGCGGGAGGACGTGGCCCAGGGGTCGACGGCGGGATAGGCGAGACCGAGGGACGGTGAGGAGGTGGGCGGCAGAGGAGCGGAGCGTGCAGGGTGGGCGGTAGAAAGAGAGAAGGGAGGAGAGGTAGGAAGGGGCAAGGTGATGGAGAGCCTTGAAGCCTAGAGTGAGGAGTTTTTGTTTGGAGCTGAGGTTGATAGGCAACCACTGGAGGTGTTTAAGAAGGGGAGTGACAAGCCTAGAGCGTTTCTGCAGGAAGATGAGCCGGGCAGCGGAATGAAGAATAGACTGGAGCGGGGCGAAAGAGGAGGAAGGGAGATCAGAGAGAAGGCTGACACAGTAGTCTAGCCAGGATATAACGAGAGCCCGTAGTGGTAAGGTAGCCGTTTGGGTGGAGAGGAAAGGGTGGATCTTGGCGATATTGTAAAGGTGAAACCGGCAGGTCTTGGTAACGGATAGGATGTGTGGGCTGAACGAGAGAGACGAGTCAAAGATGACACCGAGATTGCGGGCCCAAGAGACAGGAAGGATGGTCGTGCCATCCACGGTGACAGGGAAGTCTGGGAGAGGACCGGGCTTGGGAGGGAAGATGAGGAGCTCAGTCTTACTCATGTTGAGTTTTAGGTGGCGGGCAGACATCCAGGTGGAGACAGGAGGAGATGCGAGCCTGAAGGGAGGGGGAGAGGACAAGGGCAGAGATGTAGATCTGCGTGTCATCTGCTTAGAGATGGTAGTCAAAGCCGTGAGAGCGGATGAGTTCACCGAGGGAGTGAGTGTAAATGGAGAACAGAAGAGGGCCAAGAACTGACCCTTGAGGAACCCCAACAATTAAAGGATGGGAGGGGGAGGAGGCGCCTGCGAAGGAGACCGAGAATGACCGGCCAGAGAGATAAGAGGAGAACGGGGAGAAGACGGAGTCCGTGAAGCCAAGGTGAGATAAGGTGTGGAGGAGGAGGGGATGGTCGACAGTGTCAAAGGCAGCAGAGAGGTCAAGGAGGATCAGAATGGAGTAGGAGCCATTGGATTTGGCAAGAAGGAGGTCATGGGTGACCTTAGAGAGAGCAGTCTCGGTAGAGTGGAGGGGACGGAAGCCAGATTGGAGGGGGTCTAGGAGAGAATGGGAGTTAAGGAATTCTAAGCATCGATTGTAGACGACTCATTCTAGGATTTTGGAAAGGAAGGGTAGTAGGGAGATAGGGCGATAACTGGAGGGGGAAGTGGGGTCAAGAGCGGGTTTTTTTAGGATGGGGGAGATGTGGTTATGTTTGAAGGCAGCAGGGAAGGAGCCATTGGAGATTGAGTGGTTAAAAATAGAAGTTAAGGAAGGGAGGAGGGCAGGGGTGATGGTTTTAATAAGGTGAGAGGGAATGGGGTCCGAGGCGCAGGTGGAGGGGGTGGCACTTGCGAGGAGGGAGGAGATCTCCTCTGAGGATACTGCAGGGAAGGATGGGAAAGTAGGGGAGAGGGTTGGTGGGGGGGAGGGGAGAGGCGGAGGGGTGACTTTGGGGAGCTCAGACCTGATTGTGTTGATCATTATGGGCAGGGAATGTTTCTACTAACTCTACTGTATTGTACTCTTCCAAGCACTTAGTACAGTTCTCTGCAATCATCTGTATTTAATGAGACTTACTGTGTGCAGAGCACTGTACTAACCACTTGGGAGACTACATAACAGAGTGGGTAGACGTATTCCCTGTCCACAACGAGCTTATAGTCTAGAGGGTCAGAACACTCAATAAACACCACTGATTGATTGAACTGCCTCACTGTAACTGCATTTTTTGGTCATTTATGTCCCTGAAGTATTGTCTCCCTGGGGGAGGAGGAGAGTTGTCCCTTAGCTATTTCCAACCTGTAGGAACACTTCCCCCTTCCCCCTTATATCTTTAGAGGGGCTGACCGTCAAGCTGATTGATGCACAGTAAGCACTTAAATACCACATTTAAGAAAATAAATCCACCAACTTCTCGCCAGATGGGTAATTTGTCCTTTTCCATTTGAGAAACTGGGAGCCTGCCTTCTCAAAGTAAGGGTGCCAGTTTCCAACTGTCCAGGAAGCCCAGATCTACCCACCCAGTGTTCTTTCTCTAGTGAACACAATGCTTTCTTTTCCAGCTGATGATGACCTGGCCCATGCCCCCAGCCCTCTGAATGCCATGCGGCATTATCACAACAAATGCCACAGGTGGGGCCGCTCCTCACGTTGAAGGCCAACCTCTTCAAGAAAACAAGACTGAAAGGGGGGATGTTCCCACAGGTCAGAAACTGCCAAGGGACAACCATCCTTCCCTTCCAGGAAACCAACACCTCAGGGACATAGACCAGCAAACAAATATAGTGACAGTGAGGCAGCTGCTGCCTCAAAAAGTATTCAGCCTAGAAAAAGTATGCCGGGCCCACCACGAGCCAATGACCTGGCTGCTGCCTCATCATTAAAACCAGCCCACAGACTGACCAGAAATAAACGGCACAGATGTATGTAGATGGCATGACGGTGCAAGACTGTAATGGACAATCAAGAACACGTCAGTTCTGCCGTACGAGTTTGGCTAGAGAGCTGCTGGACAATGAGGGAAAATTATTTCCACATCACTTGTCTGCTTGGATAGAATGTGGCAAGCTGTAGAAGAAATAATTGAAATCACGCCCATGGTATGGATCACCAGAATACTACAATGCAATTCTCCTCAATATCAGACTCAAGATTGCAGGTCTGGCATTAAAGAAAAAATGACTAATCAGTCAAACTCTTGCTTCTGGCCTCAAAGATACTGAGAGCCTAATAACAAGAGAAGGAAAAGAGAAAGGAAGCAACATGGCCTAGAGCAAAGAGCCCCAGGTCTGGAAGGCAAGGATCTGGGTTCTAACCTACTTACCTGCTGTTTGATCTTGGGCAAGTCACTTAACTTCTCTGTTCCTCAGTTCCCTATTCTGGAAAATGGGGATTCAATACCTGTTTTCCCTATTTAGACTTTGAGCCTCATGTGGGAACTGATTTCTTTGTATCTACCTCAGTGTTTAGTTCAGTGCTGACAGTAGGTGCTTAACAAATACCAAAATTATTAAAAAAAATAAATCCACTCTTTGCTAGAAGGGTAATTCATCCTTTTCCATTTGAGAACCCAAAGGGACTGAAAATATCTATTTGGTGCTTGGTGTGTCAACAGTATGGTTGCATATGTGTTTTCTTAGACAATTCTTTTTTCTAATTAGCTCTGTAAAAAGGATTTGTCCTCTGACATGATTCTAATCTTGACAATTGTCAATCTCTATGGAAGGAGCCCACTGTATTAACTAACTTTTGAAATGGTTTCAGTCTCTGATAATGAAGGTAATGATCTTTCAGAATGAAAACCACACACACACACACACACACACACACACACACACACAAAAAGGTTTCCTGAGATAGTGACTGATCATACTATGTGCTTTTTTGTCAGACCACTTTGTATTGGGTGAACTGTTCCTCCAATCTGCTGCTCTTTGCCTAATATGAAACTTGTTCAACTAGAGAGATTCATGTTCATGTTTGATTACATTTGGTTAAGAAGAAGATATCTGCAGGAGTTTTCAAATGAAGGAACTGAGGTTATTTGGAGAAACAGTGTTCAGACCATAAGGAAGGCAGAGCAATATTTTTTCAGTTCAGGTGGAATCTCTTCTTCACTCACCCCTGGAGGAAACCAATTGATTTTAAAATGTTCCCTTTAACAAACAGGAAAATAGGGCCCAATTTGCACTCTGAGACAGCAAAACCTGAAATTCAGTCAGTAGATATTACAGGATAAATTGCAGCCTTCTCAAGTTTGTTATTTAGCTTTATGGTCTGCTAGATTGCCACAACTGACATACAAATAAAAACATGCTCATTTGCACTTTGGCCTCTGTGGTCAGGAAGAGACCTATATTTCTTTCCCCATCTAAGATGTCAACTCAGTGGTTTTCTTTAGCATCAAAGTTGGACTATTTTTGTGGTGGTGCAATAAGGTAATACTAAAACAATCTTGACTGAAATCATATTTAGATTCATGCATATTTAATGGAAGGCTAACAATTTTTCTGAGAGAACACATCCATAGATCCCTTGGTTATCTTCGACTTGCAATTATTATATACAATTATGTAAAATGATCATTAAAAAAACCCCATCAGGGAACAAAATTTTCCCCACTGCTTTTCATATTTCATGGGGTCACAGGAGGGGTTACAATACAGTATATATATGATCAGAGGAGGTCATATGATCTTAGACTCAGGACCAAAAATACACTCCATCTTTGAAACCCTTGTAAACTGGGAAGAAGCTTGAGAGACCTCAAGGAGAGGATGGAAAAACTACTGGGAAGTTTGGTTAAGTCACAGTCACAGAAAGTGACTTTTTAATACCCAATGGACTTCAGAAGACCTGAGAACACCAAATAAACAGCTTGTAGTAACCCAAGGATAGTTGATTCCTCTTTCAATTCATCATGCTTCTAAAATGCTAGAAAAACATGAAACTATCATCCCCATGGAAACTTGGATATTTGCTAATAGACTGGAGAGATGCATGCATTTCTAATTATCGTAATTTCCCCAGGTAAATATTTTCATCTTGAATTTCTTTCTCTTCACCAGTCACACTGGTAAACTCACTCTTGGGGAAGGGTTCCTTTCAGGAAACACATGCATTGCTATTGATCAAATACACATTAAATTGATTACTTATATGCAATAGTATATTAAGAGTAACAACATGGTTGTGCCATTTATCCACAACATTCTCATAACAATCTAATTTTTTCCTTAAAATATCCTTTTGTGGTGGAGGCGGGTGTTATCTACACTTTACAGATGAGGAAATCTGAATCTCAGAAAGGTTGACTTCCTTAGACTCTTTTTTAATGGTATTTAAGGCTTTATGATGTGCCAGGCACTGTACTAAGTGCTGGGGTAGATATTTGATTTGCTTATATCCACTCCAGCACTTAGTACAGTGCCTGCCACATAGTAAGTGATTAACAAATACCTTTATTCTCATACCAGCTAATCAGGGTGGACACAGTCCATGACACAGGGGGCTCCCAATATTAAATCCTCCATTTTAGAGATGAGGTAACTGAGGCACAGAGAAGGACAAGTAACTTGCCCAAGGTCACACATCGGACAAGTGTGGAGCCAGGATTAGAACCTAGGGCCTATCAACTAGGCCACACTATTTCCCCAAGGACGTGGCAAGGCTGGAAATATGACCCAGGCCTCCTGACTCTGACCTTTCCTTTTCCTATTAACCATATCGTCTCCTCTATGGTGTCGGTATGGTGGTACTGAGTATGAAAAATCACCATAGGGTTAATGATCACTGTCTTTGATTTTGGGGAAATACCCCTTCCCAGATTCCATATAAAAGCTCTGCACTTGTGTTTACTCTGTGATGCTCCCTGTCCAGCCCCACCCAGTGAGATGTCAGAATGCCCACCTCTCACCTGGGTTACAGGGATAGCCACAGTGAAAGGAATATAGAGACGACCCCACTGGCAACTCCTGAATTCTTATTAGCACCCAATCAATGGCTTCCCTTGCATTCACTCTCCAAAGTACTTGTTTTATTCTCTTGATTCAGGCCCCCTAAACCAAGTGCAATGAAGTGTTCACTTCAAGATACCTAACCACCCTCTTAGGATCTTCCCTGTTTTTCTCATCTGGCATGATCATAAATCTAACACACTGAGGGGCTATCCTGAAACACATCCTCTATGTTCCTGATTTTGCCCTCAGTATGTCAAACATGGGAAGACTCGACTCTCCAGGGTCACATCGTGTCTCTTTTGCCTGATTTGGGTTGGGCCTTGAACCAGCAGTGGGTTCAAAGGTCACGCTTATGGTAACAGTAGATCCTTGAAGACGGAAGCAATGTCCTCTTTATGAAGTGACTCACAATATAGGGGTGGAAAGTTAATGAACACCACATATCAGTAGATAATTCCATCTTCTTCTTCCACCCTAGGACTCCTTAGTTCCACTTGCAGGTCCTAGTTCTACGGTTGGCAACCTGTCTGTGCAGAAGAGCCAAACAAAATGAAACCTTTGAGCTCATTTACACAGTTTATTTCATTGATGAAGTGTTCTGATGAGAGAACACAAATTTAATATTGTAATGGGACTTCAGAGAGGGGGAGAAAAAAGGGAAAAGGGAGGAAGAGAAAAGAGAAAGAGGGAGAGGAAGACGAAAAAAAGGGTGAGGGGAGAGGTGGGAGAGGGAGAGAAAGAAAACCCACTCAAACCTATTCCTGATTCTTTTAATTTGGGAAGAGGAGAGGTTGGGGGTCAGATTTGAAAAGCACCATGTCTGCCATTTATACTCACCTTTGCATCCTATGCCACCACTTAGCTGCTCCAGATATGGCACAAATTTGGGGTGATTCTTATCACAGCCCCCATGGGCACTGGAGAAGTGCATAAACCACAAGAATGGGTTCCGCTCTTGCCCATGCTCTGACATATCCTGCAGCCAATGCACCCATGGGGAAGAAGGACTCTTCTTCCCTAGTGGGTTTCACTGGCCCCCGCCCTCTCTCAGCTTCTGCTGCTTGAACAGGTTGCAGGATGGAGGAGGTGAGAACAACTTCAATTTGCCCTGCCACCCGAGGGGGGGGGCTGTGTCCCACCAGACAGCAATGACTGAAGCCACCATATTGGCTCCCCTCGATCCCTTTCCAGTTCAAAAGGGTGGGAAAGGTCAGCTAAATCCTGAACAAAAGCTAAGAGAGACTTCCCCACAGTACAGGCCTTGGGAGTCTATATTCACAAAAGCCAAAGTGTTCCTGGACAGATCAGCTCATCCAGAATTAAGAAACCTTGATGAACTCCTATTCAAAATCAAACCCTCTCTTTAAAGCCTTTTCCAGGCACAACTTAATTCCAGGATTGAGGGGTAAAACAAAAAAGTATGGATGCTCATACTCACACTAATTTTCAGCAAAACAGAAACTCGCATTTCTATTAAATGGTTCCTGGAGGACTTTGGAGACCAACTCTGTGATGTCAGGTTTGTGAGAAAGTTTTTGCTAAGATTTTCTTAATGTTGCTCAAGTGTTTGCTGCTTTCTGCCACTCTAGCACTGCAACACTAAGGGGACTGCAAGTTTATCATTAATTGACACAATGTTATTTCCCTTAAGCAGCTGGTGGACAACCAGGACTGGAAATCTTGAGAGCTTAAAAAGGAAAATGTTACTTATCTTGAAAAGAGACATTTGGTTATAATTCCCTCCAACAGTTACTACTGAAAGATAATTCTTTACTCTTATTTTCCTTTATTTATTTTGTAAGGCTTTTAAGTATTTTAAGGCTTGTAAGTATTTTAATAATTATGGTATTTGTTAAGCGCTTATTATGTGCCAAGCACTGTTCTAAGTGCTGGGGTAGCAAGCTAATCAGGTTGGACACAGTCCCTTTCCCACATGAGGCTCACACTCTTAATCCCCATTTTATAGATGAGGTATTTGAGGCACAGAGAAGTTAAGTGACTTGCCCAAGGTCACACAGCAGGTAAGTGGTAGGGGCGGGATTAGAACCCACAACCTCTGATTCCCAAGCCTGCGCTCTTGCCACTAGGCCATGCTGCTGAACTCAAAAGAGCAAAGATGTTTGTTATGGGCAGGGAATGTCACTTTTTACTGTTGTATTGGACTTTCCCAAGCACGTAGTACAGTGCTCTGTACACAGTAAGTAGTCAATAAATACAACAGAATGAATATTACATACACTGCCACGAAGAGCAGAGTCCAATTCCTTCTTATCTGGGAAGGGTTGAGGGTGGCACTTAGGGGCTTGGAAGGATATGGGTCCATGGTCCAGAGTAAGGGAGATTCTGAGCAGGGCAAACAGGAGTTGGGGATGCCTTGGCTGGTCCCCACAACACCTGATCCTGATTATGAAAGGGAAAAAAAACTGGGGTTCACCACCTTCATAATCATAAAACTATGGTATTTGTTGAGCGTTTACTATGTGCCAGTAACTGTACTAAGCGCTGGGGTGGATTCAAAAAAATTAGGTTGGACACAGTCCCTGTCCCTCATAGGGCTCATAACCTCAATCTCCATTTTACAGATGAGGTAAGTGAGGCCCAGAGGGGAAAAAACAAACAAACATGGCATTTGTTAAGTGCTTACTATGTGCTGAGCACTTTTCTAAGCTCTGGGATAGATACAGGGTAATCAAGTTGTTCCACAAGGGGCTCACAGTCTTAAACCCCATTTTACAAATGAGGTAAATGAGGCACAAAGAAGTTAAGCATCTTGTCCAAGGTCACACAGCAGGTGTGGCAGGGCCGGGATTAGAACCCACGTCCTCTGACTCCCAAACCTGTGCTCTTTCCACTAACCACGAGGTCAGACAGCAGACAGGTGGCGGAGTCGGCATTAGAACCCATGCCCTTCGGACTCCCAGGCCCAACCTCTATAGGCCAGGCTGTTTCATCAGTCCCAGGCCTGGAAATCCGGGCTCAGACTCAACCCTGAGGACTAGGGAGATGACTTGGAGCTAGAGTATGGTTCCTAGTTCCACTAGAGTGAGGGGGCAAAGGGGGTCCAAAGCCAAAGGGAATTTTGGAAGACTACGTGGGTAAGGATAATCCTATGACGAAGTGAGCTTCCCCAGGCCTAAGTCTCTCTCTACCTAATTCTTACTAATAGCAATGCTACCTCATACAACATAGCAGGATTAATAGTAATAATATAGCTTGGCACAATTCAAATCACTGGGGTAGATACAAGATAATCAAGTAGAACACAGTCCCTGTTCCACAAAGGGCTCACAGTCTTCATCCCCATTTTTCAGATGACATAACAGACACATAAAAGTGAAATGACTTGCCCATGGTCACATAGCAGACATGTGGCAGAGAAGGATTAGAACCCATATCCTCTGACTTCCAAGCCTGTGGTATTGCCACTATGCCATGCTGCTTCTCTGCCCCTTCTACATACCACAAGTTACATAATTCAGAGGCAGAGGGTAACCTTTCAAAACAGAATGTCTCATTGACTCTACTTCCAAAGGCAACTGACCTTATGAGGTGGAGACAAGTAAAGTAGATCTTTGAAAACAAAACAAAATCCCCTGTAGGACAGTGTCCAGCTCCAGTGCACAGCACAGTTTACCTAACTGATCGAGCAGTCGTTGACTCTCGCTGGCTTGAACTGATTTCTTTTGCTTTGCTGAGAAAAAAAGTGTCAGACTTTGGAGCGAAATAAAAGCCAGTGTGAATTATTTCACTGAGCAGGAGCTCAGAGTTTGGAGCAGCATGCCAACCGAAACCTGCAGCCTATTATTTTTACAGTTGTCAATCCTTACAAGCAGCAACCGGGGGCTACCGTGAACTCTGGAAATTTCAAATCACAAAAGCCAGAGCTATTTGTAAAACAATAACACTGACCATTTCCCAAATGTTCCCTTCCTGAACCTACCTTTCCTGGGGTTTGGTATTTGAGCAAAATCAATATTTAGAGAATAAACAAACTTTTATTTTATAACTGTATTACAGAAAGCAACATATCACTTAATACAACTTGAAGCTGCTATAAATCTAATTTGGCATCTTAACTATACACAGCATCAACAGAAAAAAAAATTGACAGTTAAGTCCCTGTACAGGTCGTTCTGGTGACAGTATTCCAAATGGTGTACCTTCTTATTCCTGACATCAAACCCACCACAACACTCATTCCTTTCCCTCAGAGGTCTCCCAAACCTGTGATAAACTATCAGCTCAGTAACAGAGAGTCAGCACTAACGTGTAGACAGGGAGGTTTAATCAAAAGCGAGCATTCTACATGAGTATCTGAATAATGGAAAGGGCTAGAATTTGGACATGTTAAGAAAGCAGCACTACGGTTTTACGCTGTCCAAATCTTTTGTTGAACAGGAAGAAATATGTCTTCCCTCCTCTCTTTCCCTCCCTTCTCTGGAATGTTTCAGGAGCCTCCATGTCTGAGAAATGGTTGAACATTAGCACAGCAGTGCAAATAGGTCTTGAAACACAGTACTCAGTCAGTGAACTCCTTCATAACTCTCTCTAATCTGAAGAATAAGCTTTTCTTTTTCCTGAAAGTAAAAAACTTTAAATGAGAAAGAGTTAAAAAAGGGGTCAGTACAAAATGCACCCAAAGTGAAATTCTCAAACACCCAAAATTTTGCAAAATGTAGGAAACTTTAAAAAAAAAAAACCCTACCCTTGGTATTATCTAATACAGTATTATTTTCCTCAGTCTGAAAAAAACCCAAAAAGTATTCCAGTAAAATGTCAGAAAGTTTCTGAAAATGGTATCTAAATTAGTGAAATATTTTCTTTTCTGAACAACAGCACCTGTTCAAGTGAACAGCACCTTATTTGCAGACACTGGCTCTGTTCACTGTCATTTCATCAAAAATCAGACATAAAGTATACAAAGTCCAAAGCAAACCCTAAACCTCCAAAAAAAAATTAAAGAATGTTAAAAAGTGGTTATACAAAAAGAAATAAAAGGTAAGATGCAAAGGAACAGTATAGACCAGAGAATAAGGTAACGTTTGGTGTTGGCATTTTAATCTTCAGGGTCTGGTCAGTGTTACCAGTCGTGGTATGAAATTCACTGAAAGTAGTGGTGTGACATCATAACTTGAAATGGTCCAAATTCTTCATGTCCTTGAAGCTGTGTGTTTGTTTATAGACCGCTTCTAGGAAAGAAACAGAAAAATAAGATGCAAATGAAAAGGAATCACAAATGTCTTCATAAAGTCTAAGCACCTGTTTCCTGCACAGGCATTTCTGCTTAGGGGGGGTGCCTTGTATTATACTTTCCCAAGTATTAAGAACAGAGCTTTGCACACAATAAGTGCTCAATGCATATATTACAGATATGCTCTTTTCTCAGAGGATAAATCACATGGTTTATGGGTTCCTCTCCTCTAGGGCATTGGATGCCTATAAATCAGACAGCAACTGCATGATTTTTGTTGTATGAAATTAAACAAATGTTATTTTCATTACAGAAATTTTGCCCAGACAATTTTGTGGGTAACTCTCAGTTATCCAGTTTGGGAATCATCCAGACCATGAATTTCTTCATCTTTGGCTGCTGATCCTTTTTAACCACCTCACCAGGGGTTGGCTACTACAAAGGGCACACATGTGTGAGTACTTCTGAACACTCTCTCTCTCTCTCTCTGTCTCTCTCCTTGAACACTGGTTTCCTCATTTATGGGTGAATGAAATTCTTTAGGGAGATTTTTCTACTTTTTCTATTTTTAATGTTGGAGCCTTCTTCATGATAGGAGTAGATATTCTTCAGTTTCTTCACCATGCTTATATCTGAGCACAAAACAACAAACTGATTCACTGTTAGCCTACACAGACTACGTAACCTACATAGTTAAGGTTCACCATGGATTCTGAACTTGGATGATACCTTGGGAGTTTAATATGTGTAGCTGAATGTTGGAGCAACAACAACAAACATGCACAGGCAAGAATGCTTCCACCATCAGGTACCAATCACCCCCAGATTCTGGAGGAAACATTTCCAACTGCTGAGATTGTATTGTCCAGGCTGCTCCCCGCCACTCTAAATTTCATCCAACCCCAGCCTCAACTTCGTAATTCCATAACCACAGACTTTTAAGACAGGTGTTGGCTGCTGCCAGATGCCCTCCAGTTCTAAAGACCCTGGGCCATTTCCTCAGTGTGGCAGATAGAACTCTCTGCCCTAGATACGTGGGTGAACTTACTATTATATTGTGAGCTCCATGTGGGACAGGGACTGTATCCTATCTGATTAATTTGTAGCTACCCAGAACCTAGAACAGTGCTTGACACATAGTAAGTACTTAAATACCATAGGAAAAAAACAAAAAAAAAACTTCCTCCTTAAGACATGATCTAATAACCCAGTCAAATTTATTGAGCTCTTACTGTGCACTTACTAAGCACGTGGGAGAGCAAACCATAACAGAGTTGGTAGACATGTTCCTTCCCAAGAAGGGCCTTAAGGTCTAGCGGGGGAGAGAGATATTAAAATAAATTATGGATGTGTGCTTAAGTACTGTGGGGCTGAGGTTGGGATGAATAGAGGGTATTCAAGAGCAAGAGTGATATATAAGGGAGAGGGAGTAGCGGGAACTAGGGCTTAGTTGGGGAAGATCTCTTGGAGATATGATTTTAATAAGGCTTTGAAGATAGGGAGAGTTAAATAGTTTTCTTCTTTTCCAGTGCCTATTATAAAACTGAACCTTCTGAAGAACTGTCCCTACTTTGGAATGGGCTACATTCTGGTGGCAATTGGAGAAGGCTCATCAGGTCAACACTATTCCAGACCTAACAGCTCCTCTTCGTTACGATTTTTAAATGCACCTTTTTTTTTTTTTAACCTAATGGAAAGACACATGTCCCAAACGTTTTCCCTTGATGAGGTAGAGTGGGGATACACAAATCATGAAAAATCTTTATTGAAGTCAACCTCCTTTCTCACCACAGAGACAATTTCAGCTGACAGTTTCAAATTTCAGAAAAATTTGAATTTTTCTTCTTCACTTTCCCCTGACCATTATAGAACTGTTAAATGGGTGACTTTTTAATGGTATTTTAGTGCTTACTATGTGGCAGTCAAGCACTTACTCTGAGTTTGTTGTACAAATCACTGGGGTAGATACAAGGTAATGAGGTTGGACAGAGCTTATTTGCAAAAGGAGCTCATGGTCTCAATCCCACTTCACGGATGAGGTATCTGAGATACAGCAAAGTGAAGTGACTTGCCCAAGGTCAAAGCAGACAAGTGGGGGATTTGGGATTAGAACCCAGGTCCTTTTGATTCCCAGGCCTGTGCGCTATTCATTAAGCCATGCTGCTTTTACAGGTCCAGAGGTAGCAATGGCAAGAAGAAAAGGGAGGAAAAGTCAAGAGCCTCCACAAGCTGGAGGTTCAAGTCTCAAGCCCTTACATACATATCTTTAAACTCAGTTGCTTCTCTCTGTGTCATTTTTGTGCCTCCCTCTCTCACTAGACTATAAGCTCTTTGAAGGCAGAGATCCGTTCTACTATTATATTTTCCCAGGTATTTAGTACAGTGCTCAACATAGAGTAATTGTTCAATAAATGCCATTAAGTGAAAACAATGAGTTGGCTTGATACCTAAATAATAATAATTATTGCACTTGGTATGTGCTTACTATATGCCTAGCACTGTTCTAAGTGCTGGGGTAGGTACAAGTTTATCAGGTTGGGCACAGTATCCACATGGGGCACATAGTTTAAATAGGAGGTAGTAGGATTTAATATCTATTTTACAGATGAGGTAACAGGCACAGAGAGGTTAAGTGATTTGTCCAAGGTCATTCAGCAAACATGTGGCACAAAGAGGATAACCGAGGTTCTCTGACTTCCTGACCCATGCTCTTTCCAATAGGCCATGTTGCTTCTCAAAGGTGAATATGGTGTGACCCAAACATTGACTACTCCATATCCAACTCAGAATCTTGGGGCTGTTCTAAGTTATTCTTTCCTTAGTTGAACAGCAACAGCTGATTCCTACTTAACCCACTTTCAATTACAAAAATAGACACCAATTGAGTAGATAGCAAGGAGAGCCTCCACAGGTTGCTTCTGAGAAATCTGAGGCTAGTCAAGGCTGGTACTGAAGCTGAGTCACCACAATACCAGTCAGTCATTGCCCTGAGGCCCTTTGTAAAGAAATGGTAAACTAATAGGAAGGAAAATAGCTTCCTCCTGCCCCCTCACACAGGCGGATACTGAGCTCCTTATCTTCCCTCCCAAACCCTGTCCTTTCCCTGACTTCCCTGTCACTGTGGATGGCACGACCATCCTTAGACCATCCTTACTGTCTCACAGGCCCACAACCTTCGTGTCATCCTTGACTCTGCTCTCTCATTCACCTCAAACGTCCAATCTGTCACCCAACACGTGCCAGTCTCACCTTCACAATATCGCCAAGATCCGCCCTTTCCTCTACATCCAAACTGCTATCGTGCTGGTACAAGCTCTCATAATATCCTGACTGTATTATTGTGTCAGCTTCCTCTCTGATCTCCCTTTCTCCTGTCTCTCCCCACTCCAGTCTATTCTTCATTCTGCTGCCTAGATTATCTTTCTACAGAAACGCTCTGGGCATGTCACTCCTCTCCTCAACAACCTCCAGTGGTTGCCTATCAACCTTCGCGTGAAACAACAACTCCTCACTCTTGGCTTCAAAGCTCTCCATCACCTTGCCCCCTCCTACCTCACCTCCCTTCTCTCCTTCTACAGCCCATCCCGTACACTCTCCTCCTCTGCCGCTAACCTCCTCAGGGTCCCTCGTTCACCCCTATCCTGCCGTCGATCCCTGGCCCACATCCTACCGTTGTCCTGGAATGCCCTCCCTCCTCACATCTGCCAAACTCTCTTCCCCTCTTCAAAGCCCTACTGAGAGTTCACCTCCTCCAGGAGGCCTCCCTTTCCCTCTGTTCCTCTTCCCCTTCCCATTCTCCCTACTCCCTCCCTCTGCTCTTTCCCCCTTCCCCTCCCCACAGCACTTGTGCATATTTGTATTTTGTATATATTATTATTCTATTTTGTTAATGATGTGTATATACATCTATGATTCTATCTTGATGATATTGACACCAGACTATTTGTTTTGTCTTGTTTTGTGGTCTTTTTCCCCTGTTCAGACTGTGAGCCCATTGCTGGGCAGGGATTGTCTCTATCTGTTGCCGAACTGTACATTCCAAGAACTTAGTAGTGCTCTGCGCATAGTAAACACTCAATAAATGTGACTGACTGAATGAATATTTCAAACATCTGAACTGATCCACAATTAGCTTGAGACAGGATTGTGCATGGGAAATCACAGGGCTTGGATTATACATGAAAAAAAAAATCACATCAATCCAAGACCACATGCTATAGAATTGTTTGCTTTCTGAATAAATACCTTCCCAGAGCCCCAAGCTCCAGAAATACCAAACCACATTTAAACAGATAGATGATGTCATGCTAATATCAGATCTGACACCAGCATAATCAGGCAGAGGGACACAAAAATAAAATGTATTTTATGCCTTGAAAATAAATCCTACCTCATGGACTGAAAACCATCATTGGTGAATCTACCCTTTACTTCAAAGGGAGGGGGCAATGTTAATCAGAGCACACATGTAAATGAGCAATTCTGATTAGCAGCAGTTGAATTTAGCCAAACCAATTTTCTACCCCTTCTATCAAGTCACTTAGAACCCCAAAACTAATTTCTTGCCTCACCCATGGATAGTTTTGGGAAACAAACTATATCCCCTTCAAATGCCCATCTAAAATTGAAAATAACATTTAAAAATCAAGCTCCTTATAATCATCCATTCTGTTATTCTTGTAGGGAAAACTTTTCACCTTATTTAACAATATATGTCCTCAACAGGTTTGCCAGAATGGGTATTATTTCTGTTTCCTAAGGGCACAGCAGTGATATCATTCCTTTACTTCTTCGGTGGACAATCAGAGAAATGAAATTCAGCCCATTCTTTAATTACTCCTGACACTGCTTCTCCCACTGGTATGAAAGCCATCTTGACAAATTAAATAGCTATCTCAGGTGGAAGTCCTGAATGAATCTGACTTACATCAAAGTAGGTAATGCTCCCATGTCACTGAGTCTTCAGGTCAAGGTGGAAAAAAAAGGGTGTTAAAAGCGTAATGCACAAATGGAATAGAATGACAAGCTCAACACCCTTTCTAGGGTCATAGATCTACAGAATTTCATAGGTCTACAGAAATTTGAGGAACTTTCAAAATGGCACTCACCAGCAAATTCTGTATCTAATGGAAAGTTCTTATGTAACCTCAAGCCTCCATAAAATGTCACACAATCAGTCATCCCTTTGTTCCTACTAGGACATAAAGCCACAGGTAAGGCATAGCTCAGGACGACAAATGGTTCCCCGCAGCTCAGGATTTGTCCTCCACTGAAGCAAGGAGATAGCTAAAGGAACTGTGCTAGGCTGTCCTCCTTGACATCCTACCTAATGGATACAGCTGGCTTCCACAACCTCACTTTAGATTTGTCACTTTTCTTCTACTAACTCATTAGAGACCTCTCATCCTTGAATCAACCAAATTCCTCTTTATAAGACCCTAAGCAATGGCACTACTGAACGAGGCCAAGAATCTGTTCAGCTCAGTATCACCTGCAACACAAAAATACACATTTGGGATGCGCTGTGGGGAAAATACCTATGCGGCTTAACATACATGGGGATGGGCAAGGTCATGAGTTCTAATCCCAGCTCTGCCACTTGTTAGCTGTGGGACCTTGGGCAAGTCACTTCACTTCTCCGGGTCTCAGTTACCTTATCTGTAAAATGGGGATTAAGACTGTGATCTCCATGTGGGACAGAGATTGTGTCCAACTTGATTTGCTTGTACCCACCCCAGAGCTTAATGTAGTGCTCTGCATATAGTAAATGCTTAACAAATACCATAATTATTATTATTATTTGGGTGCACATCTGACTTTAAATTATAAGTGCCTCCAAGGCAGTGAACAAGTCTTGTTTCTTTGTTGTCCCAACAGAAGATAAAGAGATACTAGTGGTCAAAATGTTTGGAAAACACATGATCAGCCAGACCTACATGGCACGTGCTAATAATAATGATCATGATAATAATGATGTTAATTGTAATTCTGGTATGTTAAACATTTACTATGTACCAAGCACTGCATTAAGTGCTGGGGCAGATACAAGATAATCAGGTCCCATGTGAGGCTCACAGTCTAATTAGGAAGGACAACAGGTATTGAATCTCTATTTTGTAGATGAGGGACCTGAGGCACAGAGTTCAACAACTAGCCTAAGTTCACTCAGCAGGTAAGTAGTGGAGCCAGGATTAGAACCCAGGTCCTCTGACTCCCAGGTCCGTGATCTTTCCATTAGGCCACGCTGCTTCCTGTGATCATAAAGTGCTTATTCGGGAGAGTGGTATTTTAAGATCAGACACTTTGAGTGCAGACTGAGGCAAAAACTCAAAGAGCACCAGGTACTATAACACAACAGCACAAAAGAGCATGATTCTGTGTGGATGCAAGGTGGCAGGGCTTTTGGTATCACACTGGCATTTTCATTTACATATACAGAGCATCATAAAATTGGGACATGATTTTTGATTTCAGAGAAATGAGACGCTTTCTCCTTCTTCCATTAAAAATGATATGATTCAATTAATTATATTTACTGAGCGATTACTGTATGTAGAGCATGGCTTAGTGGATATAGCATGGGCCTGGGAGTCAGAAGGACCTGGGTTCTAATCCTGGCACTGCCACTTACCTACTCTGTGACCTTGGGCAAGTCACTTCACTTCTCTGTGCCTCAGTTACCTCATCTGTAAAATGGGGATTAAGACTGTGAGCCCTGAATGGGATAGGGACTGTGTCTGACCCGACTGCCTTGTATCTATCCAGCACTTACAACAGTGCATGGCACATAGCACTGAAATACCACAATTATTATTACTATTATTACAGCACCAAAATAAGCACTTTGGAGAGTATAACAGAGTTGGTAGACATGGTCTCTGCCCACCAGTAACTTCTACTCTAAAAGTGGAGACAGACATTAAATAAATTACAGATATATACATAAGTGCTGTGGGGCTGGGGGTGGGGTGAATAAAGAGTATAAACACAAGTGCAAGGGTGACACAAAAAGGAAAGGAAGTAGGGGAAATGAGGGCTTAGCCAAGTGTCAAAAGTTTCTGTTTGATGCAGAGATGGACAACCACTGGAGGCATTCCTCCTTCAAGCAGACATCATAAAGGAGCACTAAAATTACCCAAACCATAGAACACATAACATATTTAAATACACTGAACTGATCAACTTTTCTCTTTTTCCTAAGATAAAATAAACAAGGCATAGTATGTGAAGAACCTGCTTCCTAAAAGTTTGGGTGAGAACAACAACAACAACAACAAAAAAAAACCCGTTTGGGATCTGGCAAATCCTCCTACCTTGATTTTACTCCTCTCCTTCTTCTGTCACTTCTGTCTCTTTGTGCACCACCACTCTTGTGACCGACATGTCAGGGTGCTGCTCTTTGGCTTCTTTAATTGCCTGGGCCAATGCCTAGTGGGTGAAAATAGAGACAGATTGGCTGAGCGAACTGATGGTCAGAGGATCTGCTGGTGTCAGGAGAAATCATATTGCTCAGAATCAATCGATCAATGGTATTTATTGAGGAATTACTATGTGCAGACTACTGCATTAAGTGTTTGAGAAAGTAAAGAGTTGGTAGATGTAATTTCTGACCATAAGAAGCCTGCAAACAGCAGGCTGCGAAGTTGTTCTTGGGCTGAAAGGGATCATTTCCTTCATCTGGTAGCATACCTTTATTAATACAGTGCTGTAGTACCACATTTAAGGAAAAAAACCCCAAACATCATTCTACCAAATTCCTGTAGGCATTCCTAAGTGCTATAACATGCACAGAAAACCCAAGCCCTCAGTGAGGTAGAGGGAGAAATCAAATTGGATTGTGTTTACATCGAGAAATCAGAACAAAGGTTTTGTGACAGCTGTCATGGAAAACATTTTAGACATCAGAGAGAAAAATAAACAAAGAAAACTTTATAAGACAGTGAAAGAAGGATCGATTTTGGCCAGGGGAAGTCTAGAGTGACATTTACAATGACCACGGTGACCAGAGAAAAAGACACAATTCTCCAGAGTGCAATTAGAAAGCCAAACAAAAGCACTAATACTGGAAAGAAACCTTATTAGGGAGAGAGATCACAGGGCCTTATTGAGAAAATTTAACTTCCAAAAGGCGACACTGCACTAATTCCTCCTGCTGCCATCTGGCTCAGTCTAGCAATTTCATTTCTTGTTCACATTTCAATCCAGAGCAAATGTAATCAGCATGATACAATTGAGGGAAAATGGTTTGAGATTTTAAGGCAGAGAATCCAGACCTTGTAAAACAAGAATCAAGTTTCTACTGCTAAACACTTGAACCCAATCAAAAATATTCAATCAAAATTGGGGAGAAATCGGATTTCACAGGAACCTTCAGCAAAAAGTCAATTGCAGGGTCCTACTGCATTTCCTTGACAAAATTTGTAGAACTGAAACGCCAGCAGAAGAGCCCACCAATTTCCCCAAACTAGTACATGATGTCAGCATCAAACTGATTTCCAATTTCACTTTTGCCAAAATAATCCCGTTTCATTATTTAAGATTTAGGAAGTAACTGAGAAAGGAGAGGGGGTGATGACAGAATTTTATTAAAGTGGAGATGCTGTGTGACCTTTCAGGTCTTTCAAGCCCATTAGCTATGAGAAGGCAGCTATTACCCAGACTCAATGCTGCCCAATGCTCTCACTTAATTACAACCTTCAAAAAGAGGTTCCACTGGGCATGAGCCCTTGACAACAGGAAATCAAAATCCCAAATTAAATTTACTCCAAGAGTCCTTACTACACTACAATTAAGGAATGAAAATTAAAACCCCATTCTCATCATGAGGTTATCTGTCAATTACTTCTAGTAAAACTAATAGTAATACTAGTAACTACAATGATCCTCTGACTGCAAGCTCCTTGTAGGAAGGGAACGTGTTATACTGCCCTCTCCCAAGTGCTTAGTACAGTGCTCTGCACATAAAAAGTACTCAAAAAATATGATTGACATGGGTTAGATACCAGGTTCTGAGCCTGGATAGTCCCTGTCCCACTTGGGTTCAGAAGTCTACCTTAGCTTGTTTTACAGGTGAGGAAACGGGGGCCAGAAAATATAAGTGACTCATACAAAGTCACACAGAAGACCAGTGGAGAAGCTGAGACCAGAACCCAGCTCTCCTGACTCCTAGATCATGTTTTTTTCCCCTCTGATAGGTTAAACTGCCTCCAACTATTTTAAAGATGGGCCCCATGATAGAATTACCTGAAGGACACTTTGTGGTCCCCTTCCTACCCCTTAAAATTATCATGTTAAACCTTTAGCTTTGTCACAATCAGCTCCAAAATAAAAAATTACCCCCACTGTGGCTAAATTACAATACTTTAATAACAAATCATAGCATATTGCTAATTCCTCCAGTTTCTGATCTATTCCTGGACATCTCACAAACTGTGCATAAAGTGAGCCAGGGGTCAGATTTCTTCTTTAAGTCAAAGATTCAAAAGGGAATGACTGCCTTCCAAGATATCAACAAAATGAGAGACCGGTGCAAGTTCCTTGTGGGCAAAGATATGGCACTTAGATACTTTGGACTTTGCAATTACCTAATTCAGGATACCACTTCAAGTGGGTGCTCAATAAATGCTACTATTGCTGAACCACTAAGTACTACTACTATTACTGTTGACCATACTCCTTCTTGTCACAAAAAAGTATTTATATGCACTTGGTGATTTTTATTTTCCTCCCTCATCATAAGCATGTAATGTCTTTTCAGACCGTTTCTTCTTTGACTCAGAACATTAAACTTATCAAACCTGGCTGGGCCCATGTATTATTAGTTCAAAGTAGGATAAGGTGCATTTTGCCCCCAGTTCCTGTTCTCTAGCTGGGGCAGCCAGTAGGACATTACCTATCCTTTCAAGCTGCTGTAAAAGAGAAAAAGTCTGGGCCTCTTGGAAAATAGGCTAATTAAGCACATTCATAAAAACCAGAGTTCTCACTGCCTCTGATAGCATTCCCACATTAAGACAACTTCAAATGGCTCCAGACCTTGTGCCTACCCCTTACCTAATTTCATGTGCTTTGCCTCAAGTTAACACCCAGATGGATTCGACGCTTATTTCAAGATTTCCTCCAACCCAGCGACATCAGTGGTTGCCAGGGACAGACATCTGACGATAGCTATTACCATTTTGAAACGTTTGTAATAGCACTTTGAAAGGGCTTTCTTAAATGGCTGAGTAAATGGCAGCTGTCAGCAATGATTCCCATTAAAGCTATCGCTAATCGTTACTGGATTGTCCATTTACCCTTAAAACAGAGCCAAGGGCGTACTTAACAAAGGTAAAGTGCCCATTATCTGAACTGAATGAGACTGAAGCTGGCTCCTGTCATCAAAACTTCAGACAACAGAACAAAGCCACTTTACTGTCCCAGACAGGCACACTGGCCCCAAACTGGCTGATGTGTTCTATGGATCATTTGAGTTGCCTTGGTTTTGATAACTGTTCAAGACTGAGCTCCTTGTCTTCCCTCCCAAACCCTGTCCTCTGCCTCCTCACATTCGCCAAACTCTCTTCCCCTCTTCAAAGTCCTACTGAGAGCTCACCTCCTCCAGGAGGCCTTCCCAGACTGAGCTCTTCCTTTCCCTCTGCCCCTCCTCCCCTCCTCCTATTCTCTCTGCTCTTTCCCCTTCCCCCCAACGCACTTGTGCACATTTGTATATATTATTTATTACTCTATTTTATTAATGATTTGTATTCATCTATGATTCTATTTATCTTGATGGTATTGATGCCTGACTACAGCGTGGCTCAGTGGAAAGAGCACGGGCTTAGGAGTCAGAGGTCATGAGTTCTAATCCTGGCTCCACCACCTGTCAGCTGTGTGACTTTGGGCAAGTCACTTAACTTCTCGTTGCCTCAGTTACTTCATCTGGAAAATGGGGATTAACTGTGAGCCTCACGTGGGACAACCTGATTACCCTGTATCTACCCCAGCACTTAGAACAGTGCTCTTCACATAGTAAGTGCTTAACAAATACCAACATTATTATTACTTGTTTTGTTTTGTTGTCTGTTTCCCCTGTTTAGACTGTGAGCCCGTTGTTGGGCAGCGATTGTCTCTGTTGCCGAATTATACATTCCAAGTGCTTAGTACAGTGCTCTGCGCACAGTAAGCACTCAATAAATACGACTGAATGAGTGAATAACTGGTCGGTTTACATAACTGAAGCTTGGATTATATGTTCTACTCCAGTTGAAATATACTGTAGACTCCTTTATCCCTGAAATGTAAGTACAGCAGAAACCACATCTCTATCCTTATGTCCTTTTTTAAAAAAATACTAGTTCAGCGCTATGTGACAAGCACTGTTCTAAGGACTGGGGCAGATATGAGTTAATGAAGCCAGATACAATTCCTGTCCCAATTCCTAAGTAAGAGGGAGAACAAGTGTTGAATCCCCGTTTCGCAATTGAGGAAACCGAGGGACAAAGAAGTTAAGTGACTTGTCCAAGGTCACATAGCAGGCAAGTGGCTGAGCTGGGATTACAACACAGGTGCTCTGACTCCCCCTCTCTCAAGGTTGCACCTAAAGAGCTTCCAGTCCTCTACCAGTCATGACTATGGGAGGGAGAGTCAAGAAGAGGCATATCCATTCCATTCCTAGCTTGGCTAGTGGATAGCAAGTGGAAGGAAATCTGCTACGAGTTAAAACTCACCTGCGCTGGGCAGCAGTAGCATGGGAGAGAGTCGAGGGCAGAGACTCAAGTTTACTGCATGGGAAGGAGGCAATGGTCAACCATTTCCATATCTTTACCAAGAAAACCATGTATACACTACCACAATGACTACAGATGGTGGTGGGGTGTTCGGGGAGAGATACATCCATGGAGTCGGTATAGCTCGGAGACTCAAGAGCCTAAGACAAGACAAGCTCTGACTTCCAGGACAGTGCTTTATCCACTAGGCCTTGCTGCTTCCCATGCATTTTATTCAGAGAAACAGAGCTAATTTTCCAAAGAGCGATCTGAACTGCCTAATGGGCCCAGGGCCTATATGGAAACAGACTGAGCCTTATGTAACTCCACTAAATCTACCAATAGCAATTACTAAAAGTCTATTGTGATTTTTATAAAAAGCACTTTTATAAAAAGTGCTTGGAAGATTATAATATAATTAGTAGCCATGATCCCTGCCCTCAAAGAATCTACACTCTATCCGGAAAGACAGACGCCAAAGTAAATTACAGATAGGAGAAGGGAATAGAGTATAAAGATATGTATGTAAGTGCTACGGGAGAGGGGTGGTGAGTCCCTAAGGCTTAGGTGTTTCAAAAGGGCTGAAGTGGCAGTGGAGGATACAGAGTGGGGAAATAAATTAAGTGGGGAAGGCTTCCTGAAAGAGATGTAATTTTGGAAGGCCTTTGAAGTTAGGGAAAACAGTGGTTTGCTGGATGATGATGATGGTTTTTGTTAAGCGCTTACTATGTGCCAAGCATTGTTCTAATACAAGGTAGCCAGGTTGTTCCACGTGGGGCTTACAGTCTTAATCCCCATTTTACACATGAGGTAACTGAGGCACAGAGAGAAGTTAAGTGGCTTGCCCAAGGTCACACAGCAGACAAATGGTGGAGCCGGAATTAGAATCCACATCCTCTGACTCCCAAGCCCGTGCTCTATCCACTAGGCCATACTGTAAAGTATGTAAAGTGGGAGTGAGTTCCTGAGAGGAGGAGGGGCATGAGAAGGAGGTAAGCAGTGGGAGAGAGGGGAATGAGGCACAAATGAATTGAGAAGCTTGAGGGGAAACAAAGCGTGTGAGCTGGGACACTGTGGGAAGAGAGAGGATATGCAAAAGGGAGTGAGTTGAAAGAGTACCCTAAAATTAATGGTCAAGGGTTGGTGAAGATGCTTAATTAAGTTCATTTAATTGATATTCTCTGCCCCTTATACTGGCCTTTTTAGACATCTGTAACTGAATTTGTGGGGAAGCAAAGGAATCAATTCCTGCAGCAATAATGGTGGTTTTCGGTTACTCTGGGGCTGGGTGGAAGCATAGGTGAACTTATGCCAAGCCAAAAATTCAGTAAACTTTTGCCCAGTTGAATTATCTTATTTTCAAACCAACCACAAGCAGTGCAGCTCTAGCCCAAAGAGGACTCACCTGGTCATGGTCAATGTCAGTATCTCCGGTGATAACGATGCGTTTCTCTATTCTTGTTTCTGACACTCCACCTTTAACTGTCTAGAGGCGCAGAGGGAAAACAGAATTAGTCACCGGGGAGATGTGTCCATAGAAGCTGGGCCCTGGGAGGCCTCTTCCAATTGAGTATCATAAGGCAGCTGCATGCAGCTCAAATGGTGGAATGGGGAGCATTCAAACTGGTTGTTCAACTTCAGGACAAGACTCCTCCTTTAGCTTGTTTTTGCTCAAGGGAGAATTTGATGAAACTGCTTAAATGCGCCATTATCCCAAAGGCAGTCCCAAGGAGCAATGTGCCTATTTTGAGGAAAGGTGGAATTGCAGAAGAGGTTGCATGAATTACAAGGATTCACTGGGTTTCCTGACAGACTAGTTTTAAACCAGAGACACCCCAGTCCACAGGATGGGCAGTAGTCGACAAAGCAAGCCTGGGATTTCCAGGCTATGAGAGGCTCTCGGCTACAACGTTACAAAGGACCGATCCATGCCTCTTTCTTAACAATGTTCAAATCTCTCCCAGCTGGGAGAATCTCACCTCTACAATCTGCCTCCCAGCTGCCCCTTCTCCTCCATTTCTCCCCATTCTTTGCCTCTACAAATCTTATTCCCACGAAGTCCAATGACTTTCCAATCCTCTCACTCTTTCCCCTACACCCAGCTGGAAATGTTCACCGTTCTTTTGCATCACACCAACAAATGTCAATATCAAACAAATAATCCCATTCAATAATCGGTCTTCCACCATTTTTATTTCCAGTTTCTAAGAGCCTTCTTGAACTACTAATATTTTCTGCCTGCACAATTTCCTGAAGCAGGAACCAAATCCCATACCTGACATTTAAGGAAACATTTTTTCCTCGTATTAATTTTATGCTTCAGTAGGGTCCACTTCTTAGGATGGTAGGGTTTGGTGAACAACAGATCCATCTCTACCCTGTTGGCACCCATCTCTGAAGTGAGGTTCAACATAGGAGAAGCATTCAACATAATTCAAAGAAATTTATAATTTCCAAAGTACAACCTGCTAGGGTTTGTCCTTATTGCCTCACCTTGGTGATGTGTGTGGTTGTAGTCGTAGAAATGGATTCAGATGTGATGGTCTGTGCAGTCAACAACACACCCGAATCACCCCCAGAACCACCATCAATCTTTCAAGGGTTAGAGGGAAGAAAAAAAAAAGAGGCACAGAGTTATACTTTACCTTCCTTGAGCACCATTCTTAAAAGTCCACGGCATTGATTTGCCCCTCAAACTTCAAACTATGGTAAAAACCAATTCAATGCCAAAAATCAAAGGGAAAGATGAAGACTGCTTTATAAGCATTAGAAGTTGAGATGGGTTTTTGAAAGGTGTTTTCAGCCTCCTCTCAAAAGCCTTCAGTCACCTATTTCCACCCCTCCACGCCACAAATGAAAAGGGAGAGCAGGACGAGAAGAGGAAGTGGGAGCCAAGGTGTAGGTTGGGGTGCAGAGCTTGACTGAGTGGGGAATGAGGACATGTTTCCCCACTCAAGAACCTCCATTAGTTGCACATCCACCTCCACATCAAACAGGAACTCTTTACCATCAGTTTTTAAAGCACCTAACCAGCTTGCCCCCTCCTACCTTACCTCGCTGCTCTCCCATTACAACCCAGACTGCACAGTGAGCTCCCCTAATGCCAACCTACTCACTTCACCCTGATCTCGTCGCCAGCCTCTCATCCATGTCCTTCCTCTGGCCTAGAATGCCTTCCCTCTTCATATCTGACAGAGATTATTCTCCCCACCTTCAAAGCCTTACTGAAGGCACATGTCCTCTAAGAGGCCTTTCCTGACTAGGCCTTCATTTCCTCTTCTCCCACTCACTCTGCATCACCATTGTACTTGGATTTGTTCCCTTTCACCCATCCTCCAACCCCACAGCACTTATGTACTTAGACATTTTTTTTTATATTAAGGTCTGTCTACCCCTCTAGACTGTAAGCCAGTTGTTGGCAAGGAAAGTGTCCACCAACTCTATTATTATATTGTTGTCTCTCAAGCATTCAGTGCAGTGCTCTGCACACAGTAAGCGCTCAATAAACCCACTGAGTGACTGAAATGTGATTAGGGGATTTAGAGGTGCAGTTTCAAAGCATTAGGAAAAAAAGTACTAGTAGTTTCCCATATACCAAGGGAGCTAGATCTGATAAACAACCTCATTGAGAAGGAAAGGCACAAACCCAATTTTCTCTCGCTGACATTCTGAAAAGGGGTCTGAGGCAGAACAGAGCCCACACCTTATGCCCCTTGGAGTGCCTTGCCTTCAGTGAGTCAAACACATTTATTGAACACTTGATGTATGCACAGCACTATACTAAGCATTTGGGAGAGTACACTATAACAGTAAAGACACATTCCCTGCCCACAATGAGCTCACGGTCTAGAGGGACAGACATTACTATAAATTACAGATATGTACTCCGTAAGTGCTGGAAGGCTGGACAAGGGGGAATTAATAAAGGGAACAAGTCAGGCTGATGCAGAAGGGAGTGGGAGAAGAGGAACGGAGAATTTAGTCAAGGAAGGTCTCTTAGAGGAGACATGCCTCCAAGAATTAGAAGAATAAGACTCTGAAGAGGTGGAAAGAAATTGTCTGTTGGATATGAGGAGGGAGGGAGATCCGGGCAGGACGTGGGCAAGAGGCTGGTGGTGAGAGAGACGAGATCGAGGTACAGTGAGAAGGTTAGCATTAGAGTAGCAAAGTGTAGGGGCTGGGCTTACCTTTGAACTGCTCTGCAAAGAAGAGACCCTTGGTAAGCAGAGTAGTAATGCTGGGGTCTTTGGGGGTGGGGGGGGAGGAGAGGTAGTATTTAGAGGGAGTTGTTTCTGAATGCCACCTGGACAAGCATGTGACCATGCAGACAGCTGGGTAGAGGCTGGGCCCTGCCAGGATCTAAGGCAGAGCCTCAGTAACGCCAGCTGGGCTGGCAGCCGAGGGAGGGCCTTCAAACCCAGGCTGCAGAGACAGAATCTTCTATTCTGTCACGTAAAAGGTAACAGATCATGGGGAGCAAGATAAAGAGATAAAGGACAAAGCATGAAGTGGACTCAAAGGACAGTCCAAGGATAACAGTGTTCTTACCTGGGGAGACTCGTAGGTGATGGTTTTGGTCTCTGTTTGGACAATTGGGACTTCCTTGGTGGAGATTTCTGTCCTTTGTGAGGCATCAGAGATAGTTACCATCTCTGTTTTGACCACTGGTGGCTGAAGTAGGGAAAGGAAAAGAACAATGATTTTTAAAGGCAATAATATAGAGGTTTGCTTAATGGAATCTTCAAAATAGTATTAAAACACAAGCACACATACACAGACACACACACACAGAGAAATAAAAGGCAAGTATTCAAGTGGAACTGTTTTTCCACTAATAGGTCACTTTTTGAATTAAGAATGAAGGGTGGTAAATACCAAACCTTACACCACTTTCTTCATCTAAGCATACTCCTCGACTATGTTATACTGAATCTTCTCTGCCTGTGGCAGAATATTAAGGCAAAGAATAAGGAAAATGGAAAAGCTACTCAAAATTCTGTGCAACTGATCCCCTTGCTAAGTTAATCACTTGCCTAATGTGAGCCATTTACAGTGACATTTCGGGGAGTCAAATGTGGTAGACTTCCCTGTACTTAGAGGTGGTGTTAATTGGAAGATTCACTGAAAGATAGCTAAGAGGGATGATGACTTCACCTGCTCTTTTTGTAACTTCCATAATTCACTTAGTACAGTGCTGTGCACACAGAAGGAATTCAGTGAATACTACTTACTGATCAATTCCAAATGATATTCAATCGGTGGTATTTACTGAGTACTACTGTGTGCAGAGCACTGTATTAAGAGCTTGGGAATGTACAATACAATAGACACAATCCCTGCCCACAAGGAGGTTACAGACTGGAAGACTTCAAGTAATCTCATCTGTACTGTACTGCCTGGAACATCAATCACGTGATATTCAGTTCTATAGGAAGAGCTATAGCTTTGCAATTTTTTTCACCCAACATGGAAATATTTAATTGCTAAGGTAAAACAATTTCAAAACCCCTACATCAATTCTATTTTCAAATGATTTTTCTTAAAATAATTTAAAATGCTGTAAAAACAAAGGTTCTGGCCTTCACAAGGTGAGTTTGGGGACACTTTTGGTCTGCCGTTGGTACACATTATGTTTGGCCCAAGTTTGGCTTTGGCTGGCTGACACCTGATAAGGTCACCCCCTAAGGGTGCATAACCAAACAATGGGTTCTCATTTTAGGAATCCCATTCTCAACCCAAGGAACACCTGTTCTGTTAGTAATTTAACTGATTGTTAAAGTAGGCCTAGCCTATCAAAGTCCTGACTTCCTGAAGAATTACTTTTAGCTTCTGCAAGTGTAATAGCACATGCAAAAAATCCCTCAACCACTTCAACCTATGACAGCCCCAGAAGCAACAAGGTTATTGGGCTGAACAATTCCAGTAGTTGCTCTGAGGAAGGAAGGATGCTCTCAGAGGATCCAAACGATCCTGGGAATCTTCAAAAGACAACCAATTAAGTGACATCCTTTCTGTTCAAGAAGGGATCTCCTGAAGCATTCGGACCTGCTGCTGGGCTTTGAATTCATTTTAATTAGACACTCTCTTCCTGCATTCATTCCACTGATATTTTTGGCTCACTTTTAAAATGCAGCCAAACTCGGAGGAAACATGGACCAATAAATCAGTAAGAGAGGCAAAGTGATCTAGGGCAAAAAGCATGGGACTAGAGGCCAAGAAACCCAGGTATGAGTCCCAGCTCCTCGACTTATTGGGTGATCCTGGGCAAGTCACAACCCTCTCTGGACCTCATTGTCTTCATCTGCAAAATGGGGATAATTAAGATTGAGACCACCTGTGGGACAGAGACCATGACTAACCTTATACCCTTGTTTCTACCCCAGTGCTTTGCACACTATAAGTGCTTAATAGATACCATTATTATTAAGACTAAAACCAACAGTGATACTAGGAAAACACAGCCACTCAAATCAATTGCTATCACAACATTCAAACAAAAAAACATTCCTGAACTTCATGGATCGAAAGACGAGAAGTGTCAAAAAAAGCAGCACAGGATAAAGACAGAGACAGATTTGGAAACAGAACATTCAAAAAAAAAATGTGGAATGGAAGCAAAAAAAATGGGTACGGCATGGTGGCTCTCGGAAAATCTGCCCTACCAAGTGATCCAGTTGCAGCAAAGAAGCTAGAAATCAGGAACAAAGCTGGCAGAAATTCACCGCTCAACAGTGATTTCCCACTTCCAGGAAGAAAAGGATCACAATCTTGCTGGAATGCCTGAGCAAGAATGAGCAGGACAGGAGAAGAAAGGCGGGGGTGTCCACCCGGAAAACAGCTCCTCAATTGAGATCCCATCCTGCTCACCCATTTACCTCTGAACAACAAATAATTTGTGGCACAACATCAATATCCACATGAGACACATCTCCGTTTACTTTATGCTGCTCTTCCTCTGTGTCTTCTCTCGTGTCTTGCTTAACCCCATCTGTTAACCGCATCTCTCCGGGGATGACTGGGGAAACTAGGTTTTCCTGGGTCACTGTTTCTGTGGGGACCGTATGGACAACTGTTTGATTTACCGAGTTGACTTCCCGCACAGCTTCCAGACTCTGTACTACCTTTGCGGTCTGATCTTCCTTCTCCTTGAAGTCTTCTTCATTTTCCTCCTGTTCTTCCCTGATGGTGCCCTCTGTCACTCGAGGATGGGGCCGGTATTCTCCCACATCTTCTTCCTCACTCTCACTACTGCTGCTGCTGCTTTCGGATGACAGTGACGTGGAGTCCTTCTGAATCAGGGGCTCCCCCTGACGAGCCTCCTTGGGCTCCTTGCTGGGTGGAATTTTCCCCTCACCATTCATCTCTTCTGTGATTCCTCTTTGCTCTTGCCCAACCTCTAACTGCTGCTTCTCCTCCACTACAATCAGAGTTTCATGTGAACTCTGCACGGAGAAAAAAATGGATGGGGGATAGGAAGGGGGTGGGGGGAACAAAAGTATATGAATAAAAATGATGAAAAACAAAAGAGAATGAAAAAATATGAGAACCGATGGCAGTTTCATGTCATGGAGGAAACTAGGATGATGGTTATGGCTTACTGGAAGGGAAGGGAGGAAATGTGAAGTAGATAAGAAATGCTAGATAATGGAGTGAATGTGGACAACAGATAAACCTTAACAGTGTCGGTGGTTCCAGTGTAAGGCCCTTCTGCTCTGGAAGCAGGTTTCTGTGAAACAAAAAGCAACCAGGGACACAAAATCAATACAGTTTTACCTCAAAACCAGGTAAAACAGACAAAAAAGACAAATGACACTGCCAAGCAAGAGCATTTGCCAAACCTTGGATTTAGCCTAGCACAACTCACTCTGCCCTACGCTAAGCCTGTAGAGTGAGAGGGCACCTCCCCAACTCAACACGAGTTCTTCCCTCAGTCAAGCCCAGCTGGATCCCCAGACCAGACCCCTAGAGGCAGAGCAAGAGTGTTATGCATGTGTATTGCTTATCCTAGGTGCAGATGTCCTGCAGAGCTGCTGGGATGGATAATCCTAGCAAATATTTGCTCAAACCCAAAGAGTCATGCACCTGGATTCTAATCCTGGCTCCGCCACTTGCCTGCTGTATGACCTTGGGCAAGTCACTTAACATCCTTGCATCTCATTTTACTCATAAATACCAATTTTCCCTCCTCAGATTATGAGTCCCACGTGGAACAAGAACTGCCTCTGAAGTAATTGTACTCTACCTCAGTGCTCAGCACAATGCTTGGCAAAGAGTAAGTGCTTAAATTACCACAAATTATTATTATTATATGCACCTGCAACAGGCAGTGATTTCTTTTTCCTCTGGACCCAAGGAGGCAGTCCTGAAGGGAGGGAGGGTAAAGGGAGACCCGTAGACCATCCCACCTAAGTTTACTTTTCGACTGCCTGGCCAACAAGCCAGGAGGGCCTACACTAAACTTGACTAACTCGTGGTCACGTATACATACCCCAAAAAGGCCCTTTCATGCTTCTCTATATACTTTGCTGGCTTCTCATCTGGAATGGAAATGTAAACATTCTACCAGGGCTTGCTAGTCATCCACTTCAGAAGTTTCATGATCCTTTCAATCCTGTTCTGAAAACTGTCATAACTTTACTGAATAAACTGTCCCGGCTCATGCCTGCTGCTTGGTTGAGTAATGTCAACCAACAGAGTTAGAGGTGTTTATTATATTGACTTTCATTTACATTAAATGAAAATGACCACTGAATTGGTTCTAAATCAGCAAAGCAGATACGGGCTTTGCTCCCCCTAAAACTTACAGCAAGAAATGAGGAGACACTGAATGCTCAGACAAGACACAGTGACACTTACAAGGCCACACCCGCTTTTATGCAGAATTGCACACATAAACACTTCGTGTTTGCCTGGACCTGAATCTCACTTGTGAGTTTGAGACTTTCTTTATTAGCTTTCCTCAGGTCCACTATCCATTTATGCAGGACGGGAAGCAAAGAAAATGTACAGGACTCATTTTACTCCACATGTACCACATTTTAGGAAGGGCCACCAGGGTTTAAGGGTTTATTCACAAGGCTGCTTTATTCTGATGTACTAAGAGCATGCTATTTCTAAAATGAAAATCTGTGTATACTTTATACAAGCACACACAAACTCATGATAGTCTTAATTGCGTGCCGAGAGCACCTGCGGCAGGCAAGTGAGATGTCCTTTACCTCCTGCTACTACTGAGAAAATAAAAGATCCACTTTTTCTGCAAACCAGAAGTGGGATTTCCACCGCCCCGCCCCCATGAAGAACAATATTTTGTACCTATTTCAATAATTCTTTCCAAACCACAAGATTCTATAAGGCTTGGGTTCCGCAACAGGGTATTTATAATTTGAGTAACTGCACAAGGATAGAACGAGTTATTTCTTCATTTAGCCTGCTCAACAGAATGCCTCATAGACAGAGAATAAAATAGCCCCATCATTCAAAAGGGCTGTATTTTTAATAAAATCACCCTATCATACAAAAGGGCTGTATTTTTTCATAGGTAAGTGAATAAAAAAGCAAAATGCACCTCTGATAACTGTGAGAAGGTGGAGGCGGAAAGCACTTCAGAGGAGACATTGTTTTTCACAACAGTGCCCTCTGCTGTCCGAGGGGTAGCTGGAATGAAGGTGGTTTTCGCACTAGCAGAAAAGCCCTCTTTACTAAATAAAATTGAGGTTATCTCCTCTTCTAGACTCTAGACAGGTTGGAAAGGGGAGAGGAAAGAATTAAACAGGAAAGAAAGGACACAGAACACAGCAGTGACCTATGGAAGAAAAGATAAAGTTAGACAAGAAGAACAAAGGCAAATCAGGAAAACACCCACAGGAACAGACCAAAAGACAGCAAGTCAGGAAAGCATTCTGTTTCGTAGCATGTTTTAGCGGACGAAAGTGAGAACAGGGGTGGGTGGGCAGCCTTGGTGTACAGGAGTGTTGGGCAGGAGCGGGAAAAATGCACCGAGAAGCAGCCGGCTATAGATCTAGTTGAGAACAGGCACGCAACCGCAGAACGAGGAAAAAGAAAAGCAGCTTAGCCTAGTGGAAAGAGCACGGGCCTAGGAATCAAAGGATCTGAGTTCTAATTCCAACTCCCACCACTTGTCGGCCGTATGAACTAGGACAAGACACTTTCCCTGGGCCTCGGTTACCTCATCTGTACACTTGGGATGAAGACTTTGAGCCCCATGTGGGACAGGGATCGTGTCCAACTGGATTAATCTGTATCTACTCCAGCACTTACTACAGTGCCTGCTACATAGTAAGCACTTAAATACCATCCAAACAAAAAATAATGAAGAATAATCTGGCTCCAAAAATGAGAAAGGCTAAAATGGACCAGCCATTACATCCTAGAACACAGTCCCCGATGCGCTTAATAAAGCAGTGCCTGTCTCTCCCCTAAAACACCGTGAATCTGTGGGATAACAGAACTACTCTGCTGTTTCTCCACACCTCAACCACCATGCGCATCAGTGCTCAGAGGGATTTTTATTAATGACGCTAAAGACAACTGGTTATGGCCCCCAATATTTCAACAACCTCAGGATGGAGGGGAAATGAGGGGTATCATTCCTGAGCCCCTACTGTGCCTGTAATGGTGGAAGAAAGGGAAAGTCATCATCTCTAGCAGCTGGGACATAATGCTAGAGGCTGACTGTCTGGATAGAGGATGGAGTCAAGAGTTGGCTTCTGTAAAGTCTCCATGTATTTTCCACATGGGTAGACTTTCATAACTCGTTATTTACTTCATGAATTTTTCCTTTAGGGCTGAAGCCATGTAAATTGCCCATGATCAAAACGGGTTCAAAATTAAAACACTGACTAATTCAATAGGCAAATCACAACTTCTCTTTGCTTCAGTTTCCTCATCTGAAAACAAGGATGCAATACCTACTCTCCCTTTTAAGACTGTAAGGCCCATGTGGGAGAGGGACTGTGTCCAACCTGATTAACCATAAGATACCCCAGCAATTAGTACAGTGTTTGGAACACAGTAAGTGCTTAACAAATACTATATCATTACCCGCGCTACAGTCTCCTTTTCCATTATGAACACTGGCTCACTTTGACTGACTCAGTTGCCACCTGTTACTTTCTGTGAAATAACTTGGGACAAAAGGTTCTCAGGCTGTGTAGAATGCCTATACCACCATATAAACTAAATCAACATATTTAGTACTTTCCGTATTTTTTCGAAGAAAAAATACACAGAGAGCACTAAACTTGTTGATACAATTTTCCCAAACCACCTCCATAGTTTTATTATCAATCTCAATTTAACTGTGAAACAATTCCTCTTCAAATTGAAAAATATAATACATTTGTTATGACTCGCTGTGGAATTCATCCGATTCAATTTTCCCTCTCTAAAATTAAAAGCAATTCAAATACTTAAACTTAAAAAGAACAAGCTATTTGGGAAGGATATTAAAAGGATTCTACATCAACACATAATTTTTCTCAACTCTGTGGGTCAGAGAGGTGGACATTTTAGGGTAAAAGTTGACTGGAACAACCTGTCTGATGTATTAAGCTATAGATCTCTTACTAAACAGTGTAGTCTAAAGATGATTTAGAAACTACGGAAAATAAACATTAATGTAAAAATCTTAAGCTCGTCTTTTAAAACCCTCTAGTCAATACACTATACTGTCTTTTTGATAGTTGTTATATAATGCAGTCCCTATATAATGGACAGAAAGTAGTCTATCTATAGTCCATATATTCTGGAATAATCTACATTGGTTTGGAAATAGTAGTAATTTCAATTTACAGTCACTAAGGGGAGAGATTCCCAGGATCTTCTTTAATAGCTTCCTTCTTGCGTAAGGGTATTCTCTCCATGGCCATCTTTTAACATTTTTATTAATAATGTTGGATAAAAAAATTCTATAACTAAAGACTCTTTCTTATTTCACTGGATTGGTCAACCTCTCAATCTCCGTTAAATATGTAAAGTAGCTTTCAATCAGTGCTATCAAAGCCCGTAATCTTTAGTCAGTTCACCAAATCCAATATGCTCTGAAAGGGACTTAGCATTTGTTCAGTAAAAGAAAATGGAGCAGAAGAGAGTAATACAGAGCAAGAGGGAAAGAGAAAGTCATCTAACTTGCTTTAGGGAATCATTTCTACTAGTAAGCACTGAAGAAAGCAGATCAAGTAGTCCAATTATGTGCTTGAGCAGGCCAAGACTTGGTTTTCTAAGAGTTTTACCTTAAATAATGAAACTTACTGGGAGAAGCAGTGTGGTCTTAGTGGAAAGAGCACAGTCACCAAAATGCAAAATGGAAACTTCTATCATCACCTCTGACCTAATTTTAATCAGATCATAGCACACCGCAAAAGAGTTTGACTATCTTTATCCAGGACTCTGAGTAAATGCCAAGTTTCTCTGAGAGTGAAATCACTTTGGGGCTGGGTTTAGAGGCAGGTCAGAGTTGACCTTAATTCCCAAATTTTACAGGTTCCTGTGTAAATGTCTCTAATCTTTCTGAGATCATCCAACATTGTGCAGGGCTGAGAACTGTTACGAGTTGTGCTTTTGAACCTGATACCCCAGGTTTTCCCAATTGCGTGCTTCATGCATCCAGAGTATTGAAAGACATCAAAATTTGCAATGCCATCCACTATGTTCATAGTGGAAAAATAAAACACATTACATTTTAATGGTATCTGACTATTAAAGGAAAGTACTTTTAGTCCAGTACTTGAAATATTAGGATATTCAGAAATTTTGTCGATAAACACAAAACTATTTTCTTCCCTAGTTTAAGTTGGCTTAAAACAAACTTGCACAGAAGCAGCGAAAAAAGTGTTCATGAAAGTACTGGCAAGAAAAACAAAAAGGAAAAAAAATGAAAAAATGAAAAAAATGAAAAAGGCGAGAGTAGGCGAAAGGACGCAAGGTGAACACCTTGTCTGTTTCCTCATGCTTTTCTTCAGTAGTCCGGGGTGGTAGAGTCTGTGCCTTCTCATCTTTGAAAATGCGATCTCCTTTTCTCTAATTTTTTTTTTTAAACAATGGACATAAAAGGCAATAAGACAAGCATACAACACCTGTACCATCACAGAGACCAGAAGACAAATGTGTGAGTTAGCAAGACATACTCATCTGGGATAGATCGGGGCAGGTAGAGAGCAATTTTGAAACAATTCTTTTTGGTGTCTACCACCATAACTCATATTAACATTAGCGATTTCATGCATCAATAGATTTCTAACATCTCGAAAGCAAAGTCCAGTATCTTTCTACAGCCATCCAAAAGAGCCATCTACATTGGAGGTATGTTGACCACACATTTTTAAATTTTACACCTCTGCCATCCGACTCCCCACCCATCATTACAAAAACCACTACGCTCCTAACTTTTCAATTCTTTTTCTTCTTTAAGTCCTTGTGTTTTATATCACCGTATGCATTTGCTTTTGAAGATGCTGCTCTGCAGAAGAGACCTCTCAAGATTCATGTCAAACGTTTTTTAATTACGTGTTATAAATGCACTCTTGGAAGTGATATGTCCTGGATTTACTGTGGAAGGAGAAGGAGGCTGCAGTATGTCATCTTAAATATTTATCAGTAAAACAAGGTATATTGAGGCTCCTGTTTCTCCAAGTGCAATCTAGCCCTTTATTTAGGATCTTAAAATAACCTTTTATAGGCTAACGGTTTATATTGCCACATTAAGATTCTAAATAAGACATTTTTATCCCATTGTCTTTTACAGAACTCTCCATTCTATAAGCTAGCAAGTAAATTCCTCCTCAATAATGACACAACCCAGTCAAATGTGGAAAGTTGGGCAACAGACCATCTGTCAGTAGTTTCCTAGAACAGTTTTCTTCCATGATGGTTGATCCATTTTTTAAAAAGTACCCCATGTGTAAATGCTGGAACAGTAGTGATGAGCTCATTGTTAATAACTATTGAGTTATTAAAGTATTGTTAGAAGAACTAAAAACAAACCATGGGACACTTCAAACTTTCTTCTTACCCACTACTCAGAGGATGGCAGTGTGAATGAAGGATAATTACTAAAGAGCAAACTTGAAACGCATGTTAATGACGTACCCCTTGTGACTGTAGGGACAGAGGTGTGATACGCCGCTTTTCCCACTCATTAGGGCGAGGCTCAGGTGTGGATTCCATAAAATTGCGCTTGAGTTCACTAATGCTAGCCTGATGTTTCAGTATGTCGTCCTGGGCCTTATCCAGGTCCTAGCAATGTGTGATGTAAGAAAAAAAAAGAAAAAAAATCCCAAACGACAAAAACAAAATAAAAAAACAGGACAAAAACATGACAAAGCACATTTAAAAATAAAAATAAAAACAAGAAAAATGCCTCATCTCAATAGCCATGAAGCCTTAGGTGGGTAACCTCTAGTCTACTCACTTTTGTGAGAGATTATGCTCACTTTTTCGGCCCACCTTTTTACTCTAAAAACCTATTGATTTAGTAGTTAAGGATTCTACAGGGCTCTGAAAGCATCTGTGACAACTGTCAGACCCACAATAAACTAAACCAGCAAATAATGTAATTAAAAGGTGATATTTTTCCTATTTTTTTATTTACACACAAAGAAAAATGAACTTCCCTAACTCATCTATCTGTGCTGGCAAGATGCAAAAAAAAAAATCCTCACCAGGCACCCACCGTGTTAAATATGATAGTGCTTCTGAAGGCTAATAAAAGCCAGAAACCTGGGGCCTCCTGAGACTTCTCCATAGGACAATACTAATGGGAGCAAAAGGAACTTGCTGGCCAAAACAGTGAAGGTGCCTGTCAGAGGACCTCCATTACCATAAACTCCCTTTAATTGCTCCTCTCATTATAAAGGAACACAGTATCATGCATCTTGTAATTAGCTTTCCATATTCATGCACAAGCCAGTAGCCGATTCACTGATTCATATTCACAAAAAAAAAAACCAACCCCTCAAAAAGTGGGGATAAAGGCAAACGCCCTTGCATGGCACAAAATCATAACTGCGGCTAGAGACCAGGCACATTTCTTGAATTTGTTCAAGGCAATGTTATGCAATACATTTTTCAGCTGTTTAGTATATTATGCAAAAATTATTACCAGTAGTTATCGAAGCTGCCAAAAAAGCAACCAAATAAATTAGTCAGGTTACCCTGATTTACGCATCTCCATATTTCTGTATAAAATGTCAGAAGAACAGATAGATGAAGCTGTGCTGTGAGCCAGGGAATTCCACACAGCCCCTCTTGGATGGACCCCACTTTGTTAAAGTTAGACTAGGCAGAGATGGTTTCCTTTTCTTTACCAATGTTCACTACTATTTCTCACCAAAAGTTAAAGATCAAGAGCAATATTCCCTCTGGACTAAGTTCCTTGTGGGCAGGGATCATGTCTATCAAATCCTAATTCTATTGCACTGTACTCTCCCAAGCACTTAGTACAGCACTCTGCAGCAGGAAGCAATCGCTCAACATCACTGATTGAATATTCCACCTAAATGACTAAAATGTCACCACTGCAACATGGGGAAAACCTAGAGTTGGTTTAAAAAAAAAAACCAAAACTCTCAGATTTCTACCGTTTAACCAGAGCTGATGTTAGACAATGCACTAACCATCTAACATCAGAAGGAATTGATCTATCAGTCAACTGCATTTATTGAGCACTGTTATTTTTTGCATGGAAGACTTGAAAAACAAAAAGTGGAAGTCAAACACAACGCATATTTTCCATGACAGTTATAGGTGTGTGCATCCTAATCAATCTTGAAACCTTCTTACAATTACTACACAATTTTCCTTGCAGTTTGCTCTTTCCCCTCACCTTACTGCCAGCTTTCTTGGACACTGGGAAGAGCCCTGAATCCCCTCGGGATTGCACAGGGTAGGGGCCAGGAGTGAAGGATGATAGCCTAGAATAGTCACTGTCAGTCAGGGTAGCCGTGTGGCCTAGTGGAAGGACCACAGGCCTGGGAATCAAAGGGGAACAGAGTTTTAATCCTTCCTCTACCACTTATCTGCCGTGTGACCTTGGGCAAGCCATTTAACTTCTCTGGGCCTCAGTTCTCTCATCAGCAAAGTGGGGCTTCAATACCTGTTATGCCTCCTACACAGATTGTGAGCTCTGATCATCACCTTAGTGCTTAGTACAGTGCTTGGCGCATAGTAAGTGCTTAACAATACACACAATCACTCTTATTCTGTTATCATTATTATTGAGAATAGACACTGACTAGCACAGGCTGATTTCTCCCCCACCTCTAGGGTCCATCCATGAAGAGGCAGTGGAGCCTACAGGATTAACAAATTTGATCCACAATCTAAAAAAAGCTGTTTTTCCCAAACGTTACTTAGAGAACTTCTGCTGTGTCCCACCCCCCAGCCCACCTCACAGAACAAACCGATTACATGCAATACCCAAGATGCAATTCCCCATGCATTTCATGCGCTGTGCTCACTGAAAATAGCCAGCCAGCCCGTGAGATCTCCCAACCCCTGCAGCTTTGGCAGCCTTGAGTACGGAATGGGTTTCTTAGAGTATACAAACCTCCAACATTAAATTGCTATGTCTGACATAAATATTTTCCCCGTATACTCTCAAGGAATTGCTCTGTGAAATCAAGCCACACACAGGAGAAAGGGGGAGGGGGGAGGCAAATGAAGATAAATGTTTTGGCAAGCACCAGAAATGCCCCGGCAATTGATTAACTAAGATTTAAAAAAAAGGGGACAAAAATAACAAGAATCAAAGGCACACCTCAAACCAAACTCAAAAATGCACACAGCAAGCAGCCCTCTCACACCAACACTACCAGACAGAAAACAACCAGTTGTTCAATTGGAGGAGGAAAGAAATCCACCACCTTTGGTTGGGTTTCCTCTTCTTCAGTCTCTGCCTATCAAGGCACACCGTGAGTAGCCAAAAAGAAGAGGAGGTATTAGTGAAAGCTGCTCAAGTGACACAGAGGAAGTGTTGATTGCTGAAGCATCAAATGGTGCACTGCTTTTACAGACCTGCTTTGATTCAGCCCCACAGTAAGCCAGTTGGGTCTTCACCTATGGTGTTGTACATATGGTTGAAGCAGTTCTTGACAAAGAGTGAAATGGAAGATGGGAGCTGCACTTTCTCATCCTCTGGATGATCCTGCATCTCTGAATGCCTCTCACACAAGGGCGGGTTGGGAGGTGGGGTTAGGGTCGGGAGGGGAAAGGACTGTTTTGAATTGGAGGGTGCAAAAGAACAAAATTCATTCTCCTTGGGTGTGCAGGCAAACTAGATATGAACTGAAGAATTGTTCCTAGGCTTTATTCTGGGGACAACGCTCCGTGTTTTGCCTTAAAAAATGGTATTCTGATAAAAGTACAGTTTGGTTTTCTTGGAGATTATTGCCTGATTTTATCACAACAGTGTCCACTCAGAATTGATTAAGCTGTGCCAGAAATTTAGCTGAAAGAAAACCCTTCAAATCACAGTAATAATACATTCTTCTTTGGGGTAGTGTCACTGAGGATATAAAGATATCAAAAGCCATGTAAGAGAAGCAGCATGGTGTAGTGGACAGAGCACGGGTCTGGGAGTCAGAAGGTCATGGGTTCTAATCCTGGTTCCACAATTTGTCTGCTGTGTGATCTTGGGAAAATCACTTCACTTCTCTGTGCCTCAGTTACCTCATCTGTAAAATGGGAATTGAGACTGTGAGAGCCCCACTTGGGACAAGGGACTGTGTCCAACCTGATTTGCTTGTATCCACCCAAGCGCTCAGGACAGTGCCTGGTACATAGTAAGCGCTTAACTACCACCATTATTTTTATGGTTATTAAAAATACATTTTGAACACTGGCTTTAAAGTGCAAAGGGGAAGGAGAGATACTTTCCCATCAAATGAGAAAATCCCTCTTCATGTAACAGGAGAATGCTTACCTGTCCCACTCTGTCTGGATAAAGGTGGTTATTTCACCATATGTGGGAACAGATGTTTGATATACACTATGGACAGAACAACTTGGAAACAGTATGACAGGCCATTTACTGTACTTGCAGTGCATTTCCACTTATTGTTAGTTGTAGAATACCTCATGAGAAGCAATGTATGAAACAGGAAAGTCAGTTTGTTGAATACCACCTTGTAATGATGCTTCTTTTTGTTTTGATCACTTCAAAGTGTGCTTTACGTGCATTCTCATGATAGCTTTTTGGGACATGTAGGGGCATGTGCTATTGTAGAGGAAATTGAGGAACAGAGATTCATATGTCATTTAGTGATAGATCCAGGAATTCCCAGCTACTGCTAGAGCCCTCCCCAATTGCAGAGTTTGAAATAAGCACCCTTCTCATTAGAAAGCCTGTAATTGGACTTCAGAATTTTTTTGCATTTTTATTCAAATTCATTGTAAACTTTGCTGCTCCCTTTCAGCCAGCACAGACTGTATTTACCATGGCAACAAACAGCATTTCTCCAAACAAACCAAACAGTGACTCCCCAAGGTGGCGTCTGTTAAGTGTGACAGTGCATTTGTTAATATTTGCCTACTGACAAGCAAAAACAGTCACAGGGTTATCTCTAAAGGGAACAGAGGTTCTACTCATCTTGTTTATAAATCAACTAAAAATCTAAAGACTTAATTTTTCACTCACTGAGTTAATGAAAAAGTTATTCTATGAGCATCACTTTCCATGAATGTATTATGAAAAACACATGATTAATGTGAAAGCAAACACAGTACAAGAGCAAATGATTTCAGAGATGCACAGAATCAATCCAGCATGATCAATGTCAGAAGTATTTTATGGAAGGCAAACCAATCAGGTACAATGTACCTTTAAAGCAAGAAAGGAGCATTTTAATTAGCAAAATACATTAGAAATAATGCTAGGCTATTTTACTAATACACTTAAGATGCATTTCTACTCACATGACATCCTAAATCCTCTCTAAGGGCAAAAAGTTACTTTTTGCAGAGTACTCATGGGCTATTTTCACAGAGTTAAAGTTCACTGTGGGTAGGGAATGTTTCTACCACCTTTGTTGTACTCTCCAAAGCACTAAGTCTGGTGCTCTGCACACAGTAAGAGCTCAATAAATATGACTAACTGATTACAGAGTTGTGCAGGCACTGAATTTATCTAATACAGTTAATTCAGATAATCGTTCACCCCCCCCCCCATGCCCCACCCTTTGGCTGAATTCATTTCTCTAAATTTACCAGATTCATTTTCCAAACCACCACTCTGCTTTGACCACGCAAACACAGCCCCAAGCTATCTGTGGGATAGATGGAGTGGGAGTTGGCGGGGGGGGGGGGGGGGAGAGGGGAGGAAAGAAGAGAGGCAGAATTGGGAAAAAGAAAGTCTTTCGCCTACTCACTTCTCATGCACTAAAAGACATGCATCCATCCAAAGGGCAGAGTGGACTTGTTGGAGGGGGAATTCTGGGCAAATTTACAAGCACGTTGATACTCAACACCAGAGAGTTCAGAGGGGTCATTACATTTTTATCCATGGCACCATCTGAAGCCTCTGAGGAAGTGCCACCGACTAGGCAACAACATTACACACCTCCTCTTCCTCAGCTTTGTCACTCAGGTCTAGGTCAAAAGAGGATCTAAAGGAAGTTGCATTAGGCTCCAAGTAGCAAAGAGACAGAGCGAGAGGAAGGGAAACAGTAAGCGAAAAAGGAACAGACTGGGAAGCAGACAGAAGCAGGATAAAGATAAGGAAGAAAGAAGGGATAAAAGAGGGAGAGGTGATCGGGACGTAATGCTGAAGGTCAGCGGGGAGGAAGGAGATACAGACTTTGGGGAGGCTGGGAAAAGTGATGTAGCCATCTTCATCCAGGAAGGAAGGAAAGTTAATGGGAAAGCACTTGCAGAAGCGGAATGGGAAGAAACCAAATTCGGTTTCTGCCCGGTCATTAACTTTACAGGTTTCCTCCTGGATTGGAGAAGGGTAACTGGGTTTAGCTGCGGTTGCCACAGGATCTGCACAAGAACTAAGAGGAGATACTTCCTCATCACTGAGGCCTGAGGCTTCACTGCTACAACTGAGCTCCAAGCTGTGTAGTGTGGCTTGGTCAACCTCCCCTAGAGGGTCTTCCTCTGAAATATCTGAGAGTGCGTCCACCTCGAGTATAGGCAATAGGCTTACAGAACGAGATGAGACACAGGGGGTGGTTGGGGGAGGGAGGCAAATGGAAATGGACTGGAGTCAGAGTACATCCACAGGTGACAGCACCCCAGTGGAAAATGAGTGTTTGCAGGAAAAGCAAATGCAATGGAGGGCGGGGAGGAGGAAGGAAGAAAGAAATTGATTGTTAGTGAAAACTTTGACCTAAGAGAAACGATAGTTCAAATAAAACGATCAGAAGGCCTGAGGCAAGAGTTGGTAAAACATGGCTGACTCAATACTTACTGAATGGGGAGGGTGGCCCATGGACCTAAAATCCTTTCCCACCCCTGCCTGACATAGGAGGAAGCTCCTGTGGTGGAAGGGAGCTGCAGTAGTTCAATAAAGCAAGATCTGAATGGATGATTTCAGTGTTTCTATTCTTCAGATAGTGTCATGCTTTGGTTTAAAGGCCACACAACTCAGCAGTCTGTAGATCCTATGCTGGAGTTTTCAGCAATGAAAATGTACTAGTGACTCATTTAGAATGGAAAGAATTGGGGAATTATAACATTAGGATTTCAACTTTGTTCTTAGGTATGCTGTGGTCTGAACTTTTAAATTTTTTTTAAAGTACTGAACTTTTCCTCCTGAAAGTAGAGGAATCATTTTCTATGGTACGACTAGACATGGTGCTCCCTAAGATTATACTGCAAAATTTCTGGATGTGACGCTGCTATGAATCACACTGCAAAATTCCTGGGCATGCTGAAGTGGTAGTCAGTTTGCAGAGTGAGTTTTCCATACTTCTTCAACTAAGTAAGAAGACTCAGCCACTTTTGGAATAGGGTGTCAGCAGATCAGCATCACCAATGATTTGGGACTAATAGATTTGATCGCTGACTGAATGTTCAGAAACACTGTCAACCACCCTGAGTCCTTTCTACCCGTTTGGTCAACCCTTAAGTTCGAATAAGAGTGAGTTCATTTTGACTCTTGAGGATTTCTCCAGAAACCGCCACACATTGCTACCAGTCACTTAGGGTCAACGGCCACCTTGTTCTAGGGGACTGGCGGGACTGTGACCCAGAATTGAACGGACCGACCAAGAGACTACCAATGTGTCAGAGCTAAGGCTGCAGAGACCAGCTATCTCACCCCTTTCTCTCTGTGATGTCGAAGACATGCTGCAGCACCAAACAATGCCCAAAGAATCTGGCACATTACCAAGAGACTGCAAATTGCTTGGACCCTGGATTTCAAATTGACAGGAATTCATTTTAAAGCATCCAGTTAATTCAACAGAGCAGTTTAATTTAAAACTTAAAATGCCCTCATATGTTGCAAAGTACACTGGTTCCACCACTCTAGTTTTGAGATGGGACCACCACAATAAGGGCATTAATATGCTCTCCCAGTGCTTACTACAGTGCTCTGTGCAGAGTAAGAACTTCATAAGTACTATAACTACTATTACTCTGAAAATGTTACAGGACTCTAGTGTCATAGTACTTTCACAATGCACTCACTTAATTGAGACCTCAATTTGGAAGAGTGTGTTAGCCAAGCTGAAAAGAAACGGATGGCTTTTTTAAGGCCACAAGATATTATCATTAACAGTAAATAGCAGAAAAGGATATGGTCATGAACCAAAATTGACACCAAAGTTTATGGCATTTTAACCCTTGGAAATTAGATATGCAAGTATAGCTTCTGTGAAAAAGATTGAAAAATACAGCTTAACAGCAGAAATGGAAGGAGTTTCTATTCCAGATGAAGAATAAGTAGATTAGACTATGGCATATGTCATACCTTTCCTTCAGTGGGGAGCTGTAAATGTGGCATTTTTGTTGGGGTTCTGACCTCTCTTCTGGCTTCTCCATCTTGCAGTGTGACATGACTGGCAGCTCCAGGGCCATAAACAGAAATCTCACCAGTGGGGCCAGAGAAATCCCGTAGCAGGCTTTGATCCATGACACCAACAGGCGCTGTTAATACAGAATATGTCTGGTTACCCTGATTTGTTTCGGAAGGCTTGATGCAGGAGTGCAGCACAGATATCCAGTGATAAAAATAACCCCAGATAAATCCACTTACCTGTGCGTAATTCCTGGAACCAAGCCAAAAGAAAAGATGTTTTCACCCTACATCAAGTTACCTTCTCACAAGCTTCTAAGGATATGGGACTTTTCACAACCTTCTGAGAAGGGCAGAAATTGGGGACACAGGAATTCCGGTCCTGATTCTGGCACATGCTTTACTGCATGAATGTCACCTTTGGGCATCTTGTATTCACCGAACCCTCAGCCTCACAGTACTTACGTACATATCCTACAAATCATGTATCAAACTAATTATATTAATGCCTATCCTTCCCAACTAGACTGTAAGCTCATTGTGGACACTGAACGTGTCCACCAACTCTTTGTTATACTCTCCAGTACAGTGCTTTGCACACTGTAAGTTCCCCTTTTCCCTCTGCTCCCTCTCTGCTCCCCTTTCACCTCCCCTCAGCTAAACCCCCTTTCCCTCTGTTCCTCCCCCTCTCCCTTCCCCTCCCCTCCCCTCAGCACTGTGCTCATTTGTATATATTTTTATTACCCTATTTATTTTGTTAATGAGGTGTACATCCCCTTGACTCTATTTATCGTGATTAAGTTTTCTTGTTTTTGTCCGTCTGTCTCCCCCGATTAGACTGTAAGCCCCTCAATGGACAGGGATTGTCTCTATCTGTTGCCAAATTGTACATTCCAAGCGCTTAGTACAGGGCTCTGCACATAGTAAGCACTCAATAAATACTACTGAATGAATGAATGTAAGTGCCTAATAAATGTAACTGATTGACTCACCTCTCTGGATCTCAGTTTCCTCCTCTGAAAATAAAAAAGGGAAGAATAATGCCTGCCTGTCCTTTACTCAGTGGATACTTTAGGAGAAAATATATCACTGATGTGAAAATACTTCAGAAAAATAGAGGGGCAATACATATAGAAGCATATTATTTTCTTAGAAAGCCCTAGTCTATACCAGATAAAAGGGCCTGATCTCTTTTATTAGCATTCGTTGTGGGTAGTGAATGTGTCTGTTCGTTGTTGTATTGTACTCTCTCAAGCACTTAATAAAGTGCTTTGCACAGAGTAAGAGCTCAATAAATACGATTGAATGAATGAATAACACCCTAGCCAAGAGAAGAAAAAAAAATCCCCATAAGAACTGCCCTTAATGACCACATTTAATTTCTTGATTTATACAAAGCATTAAAGACATTTGTGTTTCAATACACTGTGCTAATTTTATGCCCAGCTATCACCAAGTGTCCAAGTACATTGGAAAGCTGATTTCTTTTCCTAATAAAAATGATCAGTAGGAGGAGCTCTAAGACCAACTTTGGGAATTAAGAGCCTCAAAAACAGAGTTTAAAAGTCCCTTGAGCCACAAGTGAGGCATGGAATTTGCATAACTTCACTCTAGTTGAGAAACATGCAAGAATTCTCTAAGCTAAACCACTAAGCCTTCCTGAAAGACAACTTTTTTTTTTTTAACTACCACAGCTAGTTTATCAATATCGAAAGCAGAGAAAAATTTTTGGTGACATTACTGAATGCAAAGTATTCTCCTGCTGGTGGAAATATAGCATTCACAAGATTAGCAAATCATAATGTGAATCCTTTCAACTCAGCAACGCAGAGGAGCTTGCAAAGCTTGACCAGCTAACCCAATGCCAAGGAATTAAAAAGTCCCCCAGTCTAAGACCTTGAGTCCAGAGAGGGCATTTTGGCCACTCAAGTTAGTCTACTGGATAAAAACCTTTAAATAATGGTATAATGATTACTCAGGTGTCCTAAATACCCTTGTTATAGTAAGTACTTTGGCTACAGCACAGGCCTGGGAGTCAGAAGGTCATTGATTCTAATCCTGGGTCTGACCTTGGGCAAGTCACTTCACTGGGCCTCAGTTACCTCACCTGTAAAATTGGGCTCAAGATTGTGAGCCTTATGTGTGACAGGGACTGTGTCCAACCTGACTACCTTGATTCTACCCCAGTGCTTAGAATAGTGCTTGGCACATAATAAGCAATTAACCAGTACCATAATTTTTATTATTAGTAGGCACAATAATTGCAGGCCACACATGAAAGCTCGCACAGTCATATTTATTGAGCATTTACTGTGTACGGAGCACTTTTCTAAGCACTTGGCAGAGTACAATATAACAGAGGTGGTAGACACTCCCTCCTTCTAGACTGTAAGCCCCTTGTTGGGTAGGGATTGTCTCTATTTGTTGCTGAATTGTAAATGCATAGTACAGTGGTCTGCACACAGTAAGCACTCAATGAATACAATTGAATGAATGAATGACACAATCCCTGCCCACATCAAGCATACAATCTAGAGGGAGAAGCAGACTAATAAATTGCAGATATGTACCAAAATACTGTGGAGCTGAGAGAAGGATGAATAAAGGGTGCAAATCCAAGTTCAAGAGGAATGCACAAGGGAGTGGGAGAAGAGGAAACAAAGGCTTAGTTGGGAAAGGCCTCTTGGAGGAGATGTGTTTTTAATAAGGCTTTGAAGGTAGAGACAGTGATTGTCTGTTGGATATGAAGGATGATATTCCAGGCCAGAGGCAGGACAGATTAGTGGTGGAGAAGTACCTGACTAGGTTGGCATTAGAGGCGTGAAGTGGTTGAAAGCCATTTTTTACAAATGTACTGCTTAGAGATCTTCTGGCCTAAGTAAGTTCAAAACCATCTTTGTTGGTAGATCAAGCTTCTGACCAGCGTTGAGGGGCAAATTCACCTGCCACCAGTCTTGGTTTGACACTGCTATGACTTCAAAGTTCAGATCACTTTCCCCAAGATGCACAAGGAAACTTTGGGCCTCCTTACAGCTCTCTGCACCTTAGGATTCCTAGGCCCATGACACAAGTCTCTGGGCCACTCTCCCAGACCGGCAGAGCCACAATTTCTAATACCAGCTCGAAGACATTCTCTGCCTGATCTGCAGATTTCAAGGCTTCTAAATCATTTCCCAGCTTTCCTTTAGTGAGGAATGGCTCAAAAATGCATGAAGAATTCCGTACCATTATTAGGGTGTCCTTGGCCCCATTATATTCTTTTTTTTCCCCTAGTCCTTAATTTGCAAAAGCAAAAACAACAAATAGCTTTTCTACCCCAGGACATCCTGTTCTTTAATCCAGTTCAGCGGATGCTCACCCTGGCTTCAAACAAGTTCTCTTGCCGTTCCTCTCGGTTGCCTCCCAATTAAGGTTTCTCCCAGCTCTCCTTTGCCAGCAGACGGAGAGTCGGGACTCATGGACTCTAATCTGATCAGGAGGAAATTTTACAGCTAGTTTAATGCTGTCATAGCTTAGTTTCCTTATCTGTGAAATGGGGATATTCAGTTCATCACAGAGATCCAGGAATAATAATAATTATTATTATTATTACTATGGCATTTGTTGAGCACTTACTATGTACCAGGCATTGAGAAAAGAACCTCAATACAAATAGTACTTGTAGGATGACTATCCCTCCGGTGCTATATAAATACAAAAGAGGAGTCTTCTGTATTACTGCTTTACTTCTGCCTAAGTGCAGGATTATGCTTTTTTTTCTATGAGTTCTTCGACAGCCTGTTATCTGTGGTTCTGGTTCGATAGTTTCAGGTCTCCCTCCACTTCACTACTCTTATCAGCTTTTGTGCAATCCTCCGTAAAAACAGCTTTTTCAATTTGTTCTGAGCCTCACTTTACTGCTAATTCCCTCTGCCTCCTCCTGGATTCTTCAAGATGTTCTGCCTCATGAAAAACAATGCTACCTATTCTAATTATTACCTAGTAAAATACTTAGTCCAATTCAGGTTACTGGAAGTTCTGGGAAGATTTCTTGTTGTAAAAAGAATTAATAAAGTGAAAGATGCTGGCTGACTCTGACCAGGCTAAATAAATCTGCAGAACGAATGGGAAAGGCGAAGCATGAGAAATAGTGCAGTCTAGTAGATAGAGAAAAGGCTTGGGAGTCAGAGAACCTGAGTTCTAATCCAAACTCTGCCACCTGACTGCTGGGTGACCTTGGGCAAGTTATTTAACTTCTCTGTTACCTCATTTGTAAAATGGTGATTAAGACTGTGAACCCCACATGAGTCTTGGATTCCATCTAACCTGTCTTGAATACACTCCAGCACTTAGTAAAGTGCCTGGCACAAAGTAAAAGCTTAACAAATACCAATGAAAAAAACAAACTACATGCTACCACAGTAGCTAGAATGCAGAAGCAGAGCTAGTAGTCTGCCTGACTTAATGGGAAGCATATGGTCGTAGGGGTCAGGGGACCTGGATTCTAACTCTGGCTCTGTCACTTACATGTATGACCATGGGCAAGTCACTTCATCAGTACTTCCGTTTCCTTACCTGTAAAATGGGGACTCAATACCTGTTCTCTGCCCCTAGACTGTCCTGATTATCTTTTATCTACTCCAGTACTAAACATACGGCTTGGCACATACTAAGTGCTTTAAATTGTTAATGGGCTGAAAAAGCTTGGTTTAGTAAATGGCAGAGGACTGAATCTGCTTCGCAGAAGTAAAGCCAACCCCTCCCTAAAATGGCTTCCAAGATGTTTTGCCATGAGTTGACATGCAGAGCCTTCTGTTTTCCACAATCATTCTTTTGATTCTGTGCCCATCTGATGACCTACAATGTCCAAAGTTTGATGGGAAAAGAGGGTCACTGAACCACACTTGGTGTTTTGATTCCTAAATCAATTGTTTTCAGACACAGCTCTGTTGTGCCCTTTTGACCTCAGCATCCGAACAAGATGGGTGGGCTTATTAAGATGGGTGGGCTTATTTCTGGGCCATTTGCATTATGACATGCTTCAGAGGAAAAGTAAAAGGCGTGTCTAATAATACTTTATATTTTAATATAGCTCCATTCCTTGAGCAATGGTCTATCATAGTTTAAAAATCAACCTTGCAAATAGCTGATGGAGGACAGGGCAGGGTATGGTTTATGCCAGGACAGTAGCAAAGGACACCTATTTCATTTGTCTTATCTGTGGGCCAGGTGAAGGAAAACTCCAATGGTAAAGTGTTTCTGTGACCTCGTTCACAAAGTCCAAGATGGTTTCACCTTCTTTCAGTGTTAATGACTCAACAGCAAAGGATGGCTAGACCGTTTCAGAAAATAACCTGAATGTCCTAAATCACTGCATTTGGGAATGCAGACATTTATTAGAACTGCATCTTCCAAGATCTTTTCACATTTTTATTCTTCATAAATCCATATGTCAGACTTAACACCCACTGATTTTTTAAAAAAGGTATTTGTTAAGCACTTACTATGTGCCAGACCCTGTACTAAGCGCTGGGGTAGATACAAGCTAATTAGGTTTCAGACACAGACCCTGTCCCACGTGAGGCTCACAGTTTTAATCCCCATTTAAGGTACAGGAACTGAGGCACAGAGAAGTTAAGTGACTTGCCCAAGGTTACACAGCAGACAAGTGGCAGGGCCATGATTAAACCCAGGTCCTTCTGACTCCTAGGCCCATGCTTTTTCTACCATGACCACGCCATGCTGTTTCTCTGATTTCTGGGCTGACTGATCAGGACAGAAAATGGTAAGAAGGTGAAACAGCTACCTAATATCCAGTTCCATGCCACTACCCAACTGGTGAGTCCCAGAAGCTTACTTGTGCATCCTTTGCCTTAGTTACCATTTTTGGACTGTCCTGGAAAGTAGCACTGCCTACTGGATAGGCCATAGGCCTGGAAATCAGAGGATCTGAGTTCTTACCTTGACTCCACCACTGGCCTGCTGTATGGCCTTGGGCAACTTACTCCTCTCAGTTTCCTCATCTGTACAATGGGAACTAAATATCTGCTGTCAGTCCTACTTAAGACTGTGGACCCCATGCGGGATGGAGACTGTGTCCAACCAGATTAACTTGTTTCTATTCATTCAATCGTATTTACTGAGCACTTACTGTGTGCAGAGCACTGTACTAAGTGCTTGGGATGTACAATTCAGCAACAAATAGAGACAATCCCTGACCACAACGGGCTTACAGCCTAGAAGGGGGGAGAGAGACATCTGTAAGCCCGTCAAACGGCAGGGACTGTCTATATCTGTTGCCGACATGTTCATTCCAAGCGTTTAGTACAGTGCTCTGCACATAGTAAGCGCTCAATAAATACTACTGAATGAACATCAAAACAAGTAAACAGGCATCAGTAGCATCATTATAAATACAATTATAGATATATACACATCATTAATAAAAATAAATAGAATTACAAATATGTACATATATACACAAGTGCTGTGGGGAGGGGAGGGGGGTAGAGCAAAGGGAGCTAGTTGAATTGTACAATCCGAGGTAGCCGAATTGTATATTCCAAGTGCTTAGTACAGTGCTCTGCACATAATAAGTGCTCAATAAATACTATTGAATGAATTGAATGAATGAGTCGGGGTGATGGGGAAGGGTGGGGAGCAGAGGAAAAGGGGGGTTTAGTCTGGGAAAGCCTCTTGAAGGAGGTAAACTTTCCAGTGCTTAGTACAGAGCTTGGCACATAATAAGCACTTAAAAACCACAATTATTAGTCTTGTGAAATAGCAAGGGTAATTGCTTTCTGCCGCTTTAAAGTAATTTTGTCCCTCAGCACTACAGGGTTTTAAGCTTGTATTATTTTCTGAACGATCCCAACTTTGTAATGCTTAGTTCTAGAATATGTTATAGTTTCCAGAAGAGAGGGATCTGCTGCCAATACAATTAGAAAATCCCACACTATTTGAAAAGTTGAGAGTTCCTACTGTTACAGCAGGGAGACTAGTAATTTAAAATAAATGGGGAATATTATGTTATTCTCATATACATAGAAATTAGAAACATTTGAAGTATTTCTTATTTCATTTGGTAGCAAGTCTCTTCGGCAAATCACACCTTTAAACAGAAAGGAAAATTCAATTCTTTGCAACACTTTTTAAATGGAAAATTAACTTTCATTTGACCAACAAAAAAAATCCAACATTCTTAAAGTCATAACTGCACAGACAATGCCCTAAAGATACAGATGACTGCAAAGAGTTTCCAGTTGAGGTTTCCCATTTATGTGGAAAAGGCCACTCAAGTGAAAATCCTTGCTTTTTTTAGTACAACTTTGTAACTGGAAATATTTCTTCAAATGCATCCATTTTGCCACGTATTGTAATGCCCAGCAGACTAATTGGAAACTCAGCTCCAATTATTAATGAGCTAATGATACCTTAAATTTTACCATGCCTTCTTCTAAAGCACTTTCACATAAATCATCTCATTTTATTCTAACAAAATACCCGAGGTAAACAAATTTGAGTTTTTAAGACAAAAAAAATAAGCACTACTAAAAATATTTTCTACTTTGCTTCTGGTTTTACACTGTGACACGTCAAAAGATTTAATTACAATTTGGAAAATAAAACACATAAGAAATCATGAAACCTCAACTGGGTTGACAGTCTACACGTTAGCGAAATTGAGATAAAATAGCATTTTTATGGAAATTATGTCCTAGAATCCCCTACCTCCATCCAGACTCCTAGAGATCCGTTTACTGGAAGTGCGTTCAAAATACGGGGCTGGCCGGTCTATGAGGGTGCTGGCCTGCCGGGTTTGCGCTTGTGTGCGGCCACTGTAGCGAAACTTGGATCCCAAAGTCAGGAACTTGGCCTTTGGTGGCTGCTCAGGAGACACAAGTCTGTGAGGGGAGATTAAAAAAAAAAGTAATTTTTTTTGTTAGTTGCTGCCTCAAATGGCTGCAGTGGAATAGGAAGAGAAGAGGAGACCAATGCCATGGGGTTCTTTAGTTTTTTTATTTCCCAAGATCTTGCCTCAGGATAATAATGTTGGTATTTGTTAAGCGCTATGTGCCGAGCACTGTTCTAAGGTCTGGGGTAAATACAGGGGAATCAGGTTGTCCCACGTGTGGCTCACAGTCTTCATCCCCATTTTACAAATGAGGTCACTGAGGCACTGAGAAGGGAAGTGACTTGCCCACAGTCACACAGCTGACAAGCGGCAGAGCCGGGATTCAAACCCATGACCTCTGACTCCCAAGCCCGGGCTCTTTCCACTGAGCCACGCTGCTCCTCAAGATAAATGATGAGTCCTCAGCTTCGAAACATTCTCCTTCAATTCTTGAAGGAAATGGCCATTCTTTGTAAACCAGTAAGAGGCTGTGCAAATAAGGACAACATTATACCTACAAACTCTCTTTGGAAGGCTGGGGGCAGGGGGAGGGAGAAGGGGCACTGGGGGACAGGGACTGAGGAGATGCCTAAGGAACACATCACTCCTGTCTGCACAGTCTTATCTACCACTGCTGTCACTGGCTGAGATTGGAATAATGGCAGTAGAGATAAGAGCTGAGGAATCATTTCCTAAAATCAACAACTGTGCTAACAGGCACACTGACCATATCAACATGGTCATGTGCTGTGCTCCATAGAATTATATTGGTTGTAAAAGGCATTATACCTCCTACCTAAAACAAACCTTTTTACCCTTAGTAAGGAGATGTTGGGTTACTTTAAGAGCTGCCCTAATAATATAGATTGTAATGGATCCCCATATACATCCATCCATAAACACACAAACACACACACACACACTCTGTCCCACTCCCTGCCCCACCTACTCATTTAAATCCTTGTTCCTGAGAAGTACCAAATAGTAACCTTTTAATAGAGATTATTCCCAATGTCTCAATCTCTCAGGAACAAATCATCCAGCTCATGAGTTTATTTCACTTGCAGATTTATAGGCTAACCTAGTTTGATAATTCATGTCTTATTTATCTTCAGTGGCATTCGTGTTTGCGTCTCCCTTCATATTCTACTATTTTAATATTTCTTGAGGGGCGGGACCACATCTTCTTGTTTTTCTGGAGCTTCTCAGAAAACATTTCAATACCGGATCTCCTTCCTACTTAGATTGTGAGCACCCCATGGGACAGGGGCTGTGTCCGACTCTTTTTTCTTAATGGTATTAAGCACTTACTATATGTCAGACACTATACTAAGCGCTGGATTAGGTAAAGCTAATCAGATGGGACACAGTCCATGTCCTATATGGGGTTCACTGTCTTAAACCCATTTTACAGATAAGGTAACTGAAGCTTAGAGAAGTGAAGTGCCATGTCCAAGGTCACACAGCAGACAAGCGGAAGAGCTGGGATTAGAACTCAGGTCCTTTGACTCCCAGGCCTGTGCTCTTTCCACTAGGGCACAGTACTTCCCAACTTGTAATTACCTTGAATCTACTCTAGTGCTTAGAACAGTGCTTGACACTTAGTAAGCACTTTAATCAATAACAATAATAAAACCCTGGCACTGAACTGTGCTCAAAGAATAGGATGGGCAACCATCCATTTTTTTTCCCCATGGATCATCCAAGGTCCTTTCTAAAGTGACTAGATGCTCAACATGAAGAAAAGGCATTTGTTTCAAAAGAGTACCTCAAAAAAGTAAAACATGTTAAAGGAAATTTCTTTATAAAGACAAAAGAGCTAGAAACAGGAACAAGTGACGCTTCATTGCATGAAGTTTCCAAAATGATTTAATGACTAAAGGATATATATTTTTGAGAGAATAATTTCTTCCTTCCTCTTCTTTCAAGAAGTTAAATATACATCAGAGTATCATGTTTTTAAAAAAGTTAAAAATCAAGCCAAACTTGCAGTAACTTTCTAGTTTGGATCTTTGAAAAAAATGCCTAGGGCCCTTGTCATCTGCAAAAAGATAAAGCAATGTACAAATCTATCCAAAAATACACTCCCTAAATTTGAGAGTAATGGTGGATAGAGACCTTAGTATATAGCAATTTTTGCAATTATCAAATGCGACATGATTTTACTCCATTCTAAGGTCAGATTAAGAAAATATAGGTAGGAGTAGCAAGGCATTGGACATTAATTTGAAAGGGTGCTTTTATATGTTGCTACCTTGATTACAATCAGCATGGCAGATTGGATAGAGCACAGGCCTGGGAGTCAGAAGGTCATGTGTTCTAATCCTGGCTCTGCCACTTGTCTGCTGTGTGACCTTGGGCAAGTAACTTCACTTGTCTGTGCCTCAATTACCTCATCTGTAAAATGGGGATTGAGACTAAATTCCAAATGGGACAGGGATTATGTCCAACTTGATTTGCTTCTATCCACCCCAGGGCTTAGTACAGTGCCTAGCACATAGTAAGGGCTTAATACCATAATTATTATTTTCAAAATAGGGGCTAAGTTTGATTCTGATGGTCTCACCCTACCCACTAAAAATAAGTAAAAATGATAAATGAAGTAATTTTTAGAATATTTGTTAAGTGCTTACTATGTGCCAGAGACTGTACTAAGTGCTAAGGTAGATACAAGACATAACTGAGTCACAGAAAAGTTAAGTGACTTGCCCAAGGCCACACAGCAGGAAAGTGGCAGACTCAGGATTAGAATCCAGGTCCTCTGACTTTCAGACTTGTGCTCTTTCCATTAGACCACACTGCCTTTACTTCTTTAATATACCTCAGTGGCACTTTTTTAAATTTATAAGAAATGCAGGTGTGTTGAAACTAGAAGACCTAGGCCGGGCCGGATGCAGAGGAACCCTTAGATGGGTGAAGGAGTGTAGCATCTTGTCCCCACTCCCATCCTGCACCATGAGCTTGGATCCCATCAGGAGAGTGTTCTGGAGAACCAAAGTATAATGACCTGTCTCCCTGGGAATTATCAGGTAGTTTGGGGGAATTTCTTGGGGCTCCAAGAGTCTGATGAATCTGAAGGATCACCAGGCTCCACAGCAACAAAGCAAAGAGAAATTCCTGAAATTGGAAAGGTCTCAAAAAGGAGACAGAAAACACATCTAGAAGTGTAGGATTAGGAGATAGAACTGAAACCAAGGCAGCAAAAATGTGACCGCCACCACAAGATTGGGCCTAGAATAATTATGTTGACATTGATAGGTAAATTTTCCTCCAGTAATTTGAAGGCAATCTTGGTGATTATTCGTGAGTGCATTTTGCAAACAGCATTTTTACAGAGACAAACAAAACACAAATATCTACTATGGGCTGAATGTTATTTCTGTGGCTTATCTCTGCTATCCTTGGAGAATATAAGTAGGCCAGTTCCCTCTCCCTCATTTATAGTATTTCAAGTTGAAATAAACATCTCTTTGAAGACTTCCTGACTAGCAGGAGTATACATAGATTTCCAGAAATACACGCATATCTGTCTCCATTCAAAGTCAAAGTAATATCCCAGCTACATCAAAGGGAATTGAATACCAGCTCTTCCAAGATTAATCTTGTCAAGAAATGCTTCTCTTGAACAAAGCAAAAAGCAACTGAACAGAAGAGAGATATACCTGAACTTCATGTGAATATAAATAAATTTGACACTATCACCCTATAAAATTTAAGTAGGATAATGATCCAAAGGAACTCAGGCAAAGAGATAGATCATTTTCAGACCATGAACATTTTCTTCCCCTTGACTACCACTTCATTTATTCTTAAGCTTGCTGCAGAATAGTAAGGAAGAAAATACCTCAACAGCATTGATTAAAGACACAGTCAGTTATACAAGATGTGTTCTCACTATGCAATAATAATAATGATACTTGTGAGGCACTTACTTTGTGCCAAGCACTGTTCTAATCACTGGGGTAAATACAAGTTAATCAGGTAGGACACAGTCCCTGTCCTATCTGTGGCTCATAGCAGCATGACTCAGTGGAAAAAGCATGAGCTTTGGAGTCAGAGATCATGGGTTCGAATTCCCCCTCTGCCACTTGTCAGCTGTGTGACTTTGGGCAAGTCACTTCACTTCTCTGTGCCTCTGTTACCTCATCTGTAAAATGGGGATTAAGACCGTGAGCCCCACGTGGGACAACCTGATTCCCTTGTGTCTACCCCAGCACTTAGAACAGTGCTCTGCACATAGTAAACGCTTAACAAATACCAATATCATCATCATCAAGCCCCATTTAACAGATCAGATAACTGAGACCCAGAGAAGTTTAACTGAGACCCAGAGAAGTGAAATGACTTGCCCAAGGTCAGACAGCAGACATGTGGCAGAGCGGGGATCAGAATCCAGATCCTTCTGACTCCCAGGCCCAGGCTCTATCCATTTAGCCCACTGCTTCTATGTGCTCTGCATAAGCACAATGACAGAATTTGGTAACATTCTGACAATTCTCATCTGTTTGGATTTATTATTTTTATTTATGGTATTTGTTAAGCCCTCATTATGTGTCAAACACTGTTCTAACCACTGACTGGTTGGAGTAGGTACAAGTCCCTGTCCCACATGAGGTTCACAGTCTAAGTAGAAGGGAGAACAGGTATCTCCATTTTACAGTTGAGGAAACTGAGAGATGTTAAATGAACTTGCCCAAGGTCACACAGCAAGCAACTGGTAGAGCCAGGAATGGAACCCAGATCCTTCTTAATCAAAGGCCTCTACTGTCTCCACTAGATCATGCTGCTTCGGGATACAGGGCGACGTGGTATTGGAAGTACTGTGTACAAACATGATGTCTGACACAAAGTTACTTTTACTTAATGCAGGCACCTTCCTGGGTGCAATTCCCTTGCCACAGACAAACTGACTAATATCTTCATAAGATTTCTGAGGAATCGACATGGAGCAGAATGACATATTCATTTTCATCCCTATTGTAACTAGAAAACCTACTACATCCCAGATATAGGAATAAAGTCCTTGGGCAAGTGATATAAAACTTCAAAACAAAATTCTACTTTTACATATTTTACAACACAAGGTTTGTGAGGGCTTCACTTAGCATATGTACTAGCTATTGTTTTTATTTTTTAAAAAGATCTTTCAAAATCACGGGGAGCTCTGAATTTGCACAGCTGATTAATAAAAATCAAAATCACGGGGAGCTCTGAATTTGCACCGCTGATTAATAAAAATAATTAAAAGCTTTGTTAGTGTACCAAGGTCTACTGATGGAGAGGGTTGGGTAATTTCACTTTTCACAGTGGGTCAGCCAAGGTGATGGATAAATCTCACATTCTCTCAGTTTGGGATATTTCAGTCAAATCAGAGTTAAAGGAAAACATCTGTCCAAGAACTATTAATGGATGTGGATACATTTTAAGGTTTGTCTGTATCAATGTGAACAATATAAATCAGACAGATCTAATAGTTTCCAGTCTCAAAGAACAGCCTCTTATACCAAGTCCCAATATGAGTGAAAATAGCATTTCTAAGCACTTTGGAAAAAAATAAGATTGACATTTTCAGCAACATTTTACTCAATAGATACAAAGTTGTTGGAAGCTCACCAATTCTGAGAAAATCTGAAAGTGAACTATTACCTCAAATGCCTAGAGTAGTATCTTGGTGCTTTGCCAAATATAGATTGGAGGGATAGGTGTTTGGCTGTGTGTGGGAAATCACCACATTGTAGGAAGAGTCACAGAAATAGCTGAAATGCTTTACCAAATCAGTGCCAACCTCGTCAAGGAAATAAAATCGTTGTCATTACCACCTAGGAAACACAGAATGCCCAAGCCATTCCTTCTGGTACGGGGAGTTAGCATGGCCTAGTGTTAGGAGCAAGGGCCCAAGAATCAGCAGACCTGAGTTCTAGTCCTTGCTCCGACAACCTCACCGCTACAAGTTCCTTAACTTCGCTGGGTCTCAGTTACCTCATGTGTAAAATAGCGATATCTTCATTCATTCAATAGTATTTATTGAGCGCTTACTACATGCAGAGCACTGTACTAAGCGCTTGGGATGAACAAGTCGGAAACAGATAGAGACAGTCCCTGCCGTTTGACGGGCTTACAGTCTAATTTTCTCTCCCTGTGTCATACTGTGAGCCCCCTGAGGGCCAGGGACTATTCCTGTCTGATTATCTTGTATCTACCCCATTGTTTAGCACACAGCTGGGCATATAGTAAATGCCTTTTTTATAAGTGGTATCTGTTAACTGCTTACTATGTGCCAGGCAATGTACTAAGCATTGAGATAGAAAAAGATTAGCAGGTTGAACACAGTCCTTGTCCCAAATGGGGCTCACAGTCTTAATCCCCGTTTTACAGATGAGGAAACTGAGGGTCAGAGAAGTGAAGTGACTTGCCCAAGGCCTATACCTATCCCAAAGCTCCTCATGAGAAAAAATAATCCTCTCCCACCCTGTCCCTTCTAATTACCTGTAGAAGGTATGATGCTCCACACACACTTTCCACAACCTTTTAGCAGCTCGATGGTTTGGCAGTTTGAACCCAATGGTGCTCTCAAACTGTTCCAGCTGGAATGAAGCCACAAAATAAATTAAATTCCTTAAAAGACAATTGCTCGCTCTAATGGTACATTGCTTTAGATGCTTCTATAGGTAGCAATTCTCATGCTCTTGAAAGTAGAATATCAGCTTCTACATAGCCGATATAATTATCCAGATGAATATCTAATTCACAATCACAATAGGAATATTGTTTCCACTTGGCATAGCCTAAAAATATCCTCTTCTATAAGCCAATAATGCTTTGATAATCTCTGTAAATTGAAGAGGAAGTTTTCCGTTCAAGTGAACACTGATATTGGGTCTTATAGTTTACTTTAGGAACAAAAGCATTTGAGAGGAGAGATTCATTCAATAGTATTTATTGAGCGCTTACTATGTGCAGAGCACTGTACTAAGCACTTGGAATGAACAAGTTGGCAACAGATAGAGACAGTCCCTGCCGTTTGACGGGCTTACAGTCTAATCGAGAGATTAAGTGATGTATCCTTTGTTCATAACCTCATACTTACTTAAATAACAGCCCACAGTTTTATCACATGAGCAAGACAAGCAGAATTGAGTTATTCAAAAAATGAATCATACATTAGTAATATTAGCAGTAAGATCCTAGGTCGGATCAAATCTAAGAAGGGCAATGGTATTGAAACAAAATGCTTCAATATTTCCATACAGGTAATGACTTCAGAGGATAAGTAGTGCCATGCCTGAATCAAACAAGTAGTCCATCCAACCCGATACTCTGCTTCTGAGTATCCTTACATCCATTCACCAATCAATTTTGTCTGAAGGTCACCTTTGTGCTAAACAGAAAACCGATCATCTCTGCTTGTTTCTCTAATCATCCATGGATTTGTTTACATTTCTCTACGACTGTTGACATCTATAGCCTGTACAACTCTTATAATCAAGTTTGATATGTTTATTCCCCCACTCCGAAGAAGTGCTTCCTTTCAATTGTCCTGAATGTATTTCCATTAAGTTACTATTTGTACCCCTCATTCAGGTAGGGTAGGATTTGGATAACAACAATTTAGTGTGTAACCTGTGCATACCTTTCATGTTTTTAATACCTTCAATCCTGTATCCTTATATAAAAGCTAACCCACTTCCCGTTCACTTAAGCTGCCCTCCTCTGAATTTAATTCAATACAATCATTGGAACTGCTAAGGGAAATACGTTGCTAAACACAAAATATCCCCTTCCAAATGTGGAAGAATTAAGCTCACTACTAAAAAGAATTACTACATAAATAATTCCATGCATTAAAATTAAAACTGCATGCTTATAACAGCATCTTCAAAAATATATACCAGGAGGGAGCTAAGAACAGAGGTCTGTTAGCTAACAGAGACACTCATGCTCATTTTTGTCTGGCTAAAGAACACTTAGTAAATTTCTGTTGTACAATAACCTGTAACTGAGGCTGTTTAGCTGTCTTGGTAGGTTAACAAACATTACGGCAGAACATCTGCTCATGTACTTCCTCTCTGCTCCCCAGTATTTGATTCCTAAATTAAAGCTTTCATGAAAACAGAATCAATAATATCACTTACCTCTGCTGGTCTGACTTTAATGTAGAAGTTACTGCGTTTATAAGAGATTTTTAAGATTTTAGGCCAGGCAAAACGATTGATTCTGAGTCTATCTTTATAAATAAGCAATCCATTAGCACATACACCCAGCTTAATGTCCACAGCTTCTGAATCCTGCCAAACACAAAGGCAAAAGAACATGGTTCAATCAATGAGCTTCATTAATTTCATATAAACTGTTTTGTTTTTTGTTTTTTTTTTTTTTAAAAAAAAAGACCAGTTCCATCAGCTCCTGAAAGGTGCAGAAAAAGTGGCTTTTTTGGTAAAGAGAGCAACTAATCTTGGCATCCATCAAGGATACTGGAGAGTATCGTAAAGCACCAATGAAAGAGGATAGGCATGTAAAAATACATCTCAAGGGAGAACGATCATGCATGAGGGTTTGGCTGGCATAACTGAATTCCACTTTTCTTCAGCAGAGGGTGAAGCCAGAAAAAGCACACTGGTCTTCACTCGTAATACCAGGACACCATGTTTACCACAGATTAATCATTTTGTCCTAAAGATGTGGTCAGCGCTCAGGATATTTTCTTGCCTAAACCCATCAGCAACGTAAACCTAGAGACATGATTTCCTCGAGCATAATGAGATCCTGGCATCCATTCAAGCAGGGCATCGACAATAAGGAGTGCTGACATCTAGGTGTCATTACAAGAGTCATTTGATTGTTACATTTCAGAGGACTGCAAACTCTTCTTGAACTCGCTAATGGTGTTCTCCCTCTCCAGAGTTTTGCTATCACAGGTAATTTTGAATAACTAAATGCTTGAAAGATTTATAACACTCAAGTATAAAAGACAAGTAGTTTATCAGCAGATAACAGATGAGTGAAATTACTCATGGCCCATTTCCCTGGAGAGCCAGACCAGGCAAGCAACCAAAGGGAAAAAGATATTGACTCTGTCCTTGCGGAGTTGCTAAACTAAAATTGAGACACACAGCCTGTTAGTGGTCCCTGGTATTGAAGCAGCTTGGACTGGTGCGAGCCATGATCCCAGTCGTACTTACTGAGCGCTGGGTGCAGAGCTCTGTATTAAGCACTTGGGAGAGTACAATATAACAGATTTGGGACACCAGTTTTCTGCCCACAGCGAGGTTGCAATTTAGAGGAGGAGCTTCCCCCCTCAAGCTTCCCCCCTCCAAAGGTGGGGCCTGCTACCATACATAGTTGGGGTTACTCCCTTATTGTATAGTACTCCCTTCCATATTATTACATATGATTTCAAAAAATATCGCCACAGTTTACTCCCCTTGGCTCCTCCTGGCTGAAACATATTTCCACCATTAAATATGGTGGAAGGGGAATGCAGCAATCTAATATGACTTGGTGCAGATTAGGGCCAGGCTGGTACGGTCAGAGCTCCAGGACAGACTGTACGTCACCTTATTTCTCATCTCAGTGCTCTACATAGATTGGGCAACCTAATATGAACCAATGCAAACATTAATAGGAGAGAATTCTAGGAAGAAACTGTTTGGTGCTCCCTTCTCAGGAATAAAAAATGCTTTTAGTGATTGAAGTAGCATGGCCTAGTGGAAAGAGCAAGGGCCTGGGAGTCAGAGGTCCTGGGTTCTAATCCCAGATCTTCCACTTGCCTGCTTTGTGACCTTGGGCAAGTCACTTAATTTCTCTGTGCCTCAGTTACCTCATCTGCAGAATGGGGATTAAGACTGTGAGCCCCATGTGGGACAGGGAATATGTCCAACCGAGTTTGCTTCTATTGCCCCCAGCACTTAGTACAGTGCCTGGTACATAGTAAGCACTTAAATACTACAATTATTATCATCATCATCATCCTATTCTTTTCCTCATCAAAGTTCACACTGTACTGAGGTGTAGGGGTGGCAAGGACCTATAGAATTTAAAGATGCAATGAAAGCTGCCTGGTGTTTGCACCCTAATTAGTTAGATATGAAACTGGGAGTGGTGCCCAGATTCTCTGACTTCCTATCCAGAGCAACATCTGCTGGAGCCAGTGTCCTGGGCTGGGTTTTGACCCTGAGCCCACCAGAAAATTTTCTAATCTTCAGTTGAATATCAGAGTTCTCTCAGGGGAAAGTACACTGAAAATTATACCTCAAATTTGTATTTTCACAAATGATTTTCATATTCTTGACCTCATTTTACCTTCTCGACCACCCCTCCCAACCCCACAAAGGGGTAAGGGAGATGGGTATTATTACCCCATTTTACCAATGATGAAACGAAGGATGAGAAATGGTGACTTCCTGAGGTTACACAGTAGGCTGTAATTATAACTGTGGTAAGCATTTACTACATGCCTGGCACTGTATTAAGTGCTGGGTTAGATAGCAATCAATAGTATTCAGTGCTTACTGCGTGCAGAGCACTGTACTAAGTGCTGCAAGAATACAATACAACAGAGTAAGTAGACACGTCCCCTGCCCAAAACAAACTTTCAGCCTAGAGGTGGCTCTGGCCATGGATGGTTTAGATGTTCAATCTGCCCAGAGGCAGGGTGATGGATCACATGTCCTAGATACAGCATAATGAGGTCCCACATGGGGCTCACAGAGTACAGGATTTATCCCCATTGTGGAGATGGAGAAGCTGAGACACAGAGATGCTAAGTGACTTGCCCAGGTTCACAAAGCAGGAAAGTGGCAGAGTTGGGATTGGATCCCAAGTCCTTCTGACTCCTAGACCTGTGTTCTTCCTACTGGCTGGCCTCCTACCTTCCAGGCCTGTGCTCACTGTACCTGCTTGGTTGTTCCTTCTTAGGAATTCAGAGTGCCTTTGTCATCCCATATTAAAGGGGACAGATGGGAGAAAGAGACAGCAGTGAGATTTTGGAAGACTTACTACAGGTTGGGGGCAGAGAGCAGGGAGAGTCTTCCCACACCCTGTAATGTGACGGCAAGCAGATGAGATCATTGATGAGTTCTTATAAGGAACCTGTTAGTAATTCTAAATCACTTCTATTTTGTCTTTCTCCAATCCCTTCTCCCAGATTAAACCCTTAGATTTTGAGTCCCCTCAAGGAACAGAGACTGTGTCTAATTCCCTAGTGCAGTGCTCTGCAAGTACTAGTGTTACACACACAGTAAGCACTTAATACTATTACTACTATTATTGCTAATAAACTGCTCACAGGTTTCTGGTTAGTTACACTGAAATTGCATAGCTCTAAAGGTTTGATTATTGGCAGGCAAAATAATTTGGTCCTTTTTCTATCAAGGTTAAAATAATTACATTGATATATATTGAAATCAGTCATTTTTGGATACTCCAACTCACACAGTGTTGAAGGGATTGTCAGATAATAATAATAATGATGTGCACATTAGTCTTATTAGCTACAGTCATATGCACACACAGATAAAAATTTCATGTGAATAGCTTCATCCTTCAACTTGAAGAACTTCTGTTTATACAATCCATCTTACTACATATGATTTCTTCTGTTTATTGTTGCATTGCACTCTCTCAGGTGCTTAGTACAGTGCTCTGCACAAGGTAAGCGCTCAATAGATATGACTGAAGGAGTTAATTTCTGAAAAGATTATCACAGTACCTTAGCATGATGTAGATCTACTCCATACATGGAGAGTCTCTTTGCATTTTCCAAGAACTGAGTATCAGCTTGTGCAGGAGTCAAACCCCTAAGTATCAGAAAAAACAACAACAGTTTTCTGGCGTATGTTCATAAAGGTGTTAAAAACAAAAAACCTCCTTTGTGTTCCACAGGAAAGTGTTATTTGAGAAAATCAGGCTGAATCTCCCCCCTCTGACTTCCTGTAATCTTGTTTGTTGAGCTTTATATCATTTTCTAGATGTAATCATTTTTAAAAAGAAGTTTTTTTCTGCCTTAATGTGCATGACTCCACTAGACTTATAGTACTGGAGGCTGGGTTTATAATGTAAAGAAAAAATATAGAGTTTTATTAGGCTAGAAGAAATGAGCTGCCAAGTCTCCTAATTGTCTTCTCCATTAGGGTGGATAATCTTACAGTTGATCGTAAAATTCCCCCAGACTGCATTTTTGAAACTATAACCAATTAGAAATAGGAAATAGCCATAGCTTATTTAAAAACCTATTTTCTGTTTGAGTGCTCTTAAATAATTCATGATACATCTCAAGGGAAATCCAGTCAGGATTTTCTAAAAAGGTAAGAAAAAGTGGAACATTTTACATTTAATGTTGGTAATTTGGGTATGTTAATCAATTTGCTCATTCTTTATCATTTATTGTTTGCATTTTATGCTAATTTTCTGTGAATCTATGCCTCCTCCCTTAAATGGACCCCTTTTGGATCAGGTACTGTGAATCCACTCTTTATTTTGAATGTATCTCAGCACCTAGCACAATGCCTGGCCAAAGTAAGAGATCAATAAACAATAATAAAAACCGTAGAAAACTTAGTACCTGTAAAAAAACAAAAACAAAAAACCTTGGATTAAAACCAGATTACATCATGTACTGCAATTCCATATCTTTAACACAACAAACATTTTCTATGGGAAATTTCCAACCATCATAAAAGACCATGTTAAAATCATGCAGGACTTGAGATGTGCTAAAATGGATCATGTCCAGTTCATTGCAAGACAGATATAAAAAGAAGTTGAGTAAAAGGACACATGCAATTCAGTCAGTCATGAGAGGAAATGCATTATCATCACACATTCTTGGCCATAATGTTATAATCAACAGTCTTTCTGAAGTGAAGGTTGGAACTAAAGTAAGACTACTCCCTCAATGTGGAATTGAGTAGAAGACCTGTGTGTTTTGTGCAGTTCCACTACTTTTTCTTCCATCTCCTTTGTCTGGCCAGGAGCAAACTGGAATTCACTGATGTAATCACTGCTGTGCTCCTCTGGGTCATAGTCCCCCAGCTCGGCCTGCAGAGTGTATGAGCCGAGGAGGGCGTGAGTCACGAAAGAACACGGCAGGCGCCCAGAAGCAATATCCTGACGAAGCTGAAGACACAGAAAGTATCTGTAGTGGGGAGGAAACAAAAAGAAAACAATTACCTCCAATGACCAACTCTTCAGTTATTACTGGGTGGCAACAAGCCCTTCTAAAAGTTACTCTTTTCTACACAAGTCAAATGCCCTTTAGGCTATTTCACAGCAGCAACTCTACTTTCTAAAGCTTTTCTGAACCAACAACCAGTCTTTGGCTCATCCACAACTGCAGGGGGAAATTAAGTAGTTAAAAAACAGAATGGAAAATGAGATGAGTGAGATGCTAATACTAAATAGCAGTATAGTGCCCAAAATACATTCAAGCCCTCCGATTCCATTTTTCTCATCTGTAAAATGGGAGAAAGAGTTGAACTCTCCTTAAGGAATGGATGCCTTACAGAATGGATCTGAGAGCTGATGACCCCTCCTCCTCCTGGGCCTCACACAGTGCTTCATCATAAGCACTTGTGAATCATTACAACACTCAACAGGATCCACTACTTTTAAGAATGAGGGATTTCTACCAAATACTCACTAGAGATTTCGATGTCCCCCTCCTAGAATTTATCACGACAGCTTCTGGCTTGACCAACCTTCTATTTGATGACATAGTAAATATATCAATGAAAGTCTCCCCACTGCTCAGATGATAGTTTTCCAGAAATGCATTTGTTTCCCCTGAAATAGGGCTTTGTTTAAAATCAGAATGAGGAAAATTGTTACAAATACTAGATTCAAGTCAATTGAATGGAGAGGCAAATCCTCCCCTTTCTTCCATCTCTTTTGTTTTAAAATTTAGTGAAAAGTAAGCCCATCAGCTGGTGTGGGTGAGTTGGACAATGAGGACCTCATGAGATGAGGGTGAATAATGAGCAGGGATTGTCACTCTTTTTTGTTGTATTGTTCTTTGCCAAGTGTTTAGTACAGTGCTCTGAACACAGTAAATGCTTAGCAAATGCGATTGAAGGAATGAATATTGGCATGGGGAAGAGGACAGCACATTGCTGAGTTAGCACTGTCCTTTGTTTCAGGGCTCTGCAACCAATAGAAGACCCAATCCATTTGATTCAAGGCCCACAGCCAATGAGGTCAGCCTCCCAACCTCAGAAGAGAAAATGAACCTCAGAAGACTCATGGTAACTTCTCAAATCCTGAGATTTCCCAGGGAAATATGTGATCACAATCCAAAATAGATTGACGTTCCCGGGTGGGTGGGGAGAAGAGACTCCACACTGTGACAAGGTGCCCAGCCAATTCTGATTTTTAAAGTAACAGAATGTCATAGACTGGAGGTTAGGAGGGGATCAGAGGGGAGTGGAAATGAGGAAGCAGCTGAGAAAAAGCACTTGTCAATCACTGGGGTGCCAGAAGCAGAAGTGATATATAGACCTATCCCTAAGTATTAGGATCTATGTCAAAGGAGCACCCACCACCCGATTCCTTTGTGAGCACTCTTCAGTGCCAAAGAGAGAGAATTCAAGGCTGGACAGACCATAGAATTGCTGATGGCATTAAGGGCAGAAAAGTGGTTATTTTCAAAAATATGCTATGGTTAAATGAGATTTTTGTTACACACATAAAAGCCCAAAGAATCGCCCACTAATAATAGACTTGGAGGAAAGTCCAAATGCCACTACTAATGCTATCAAACATGCTGAAATCAAGCATGTGGTAGAGCGCTAAACACCCACCGAGAATGTTGGAGGGGAGGGGGAGGCACAAAGAGTCAGGCCCTTAGTTCATTCAGTCCTAATTTGAGCCCATTATTTAAAGGCGTCCTGCTGAGACACTCTCTGTCCAAGGCATGGACAGCTTTCTATGCAATTTCTAAAAGCTATATTTACTTGCCAAAACTAATCCAGCTCAGCACTAGATTAGTAATGCTGCCCCTCTTTGTGTATAGCCATGTAATCTCAAGATGTAAGGCCTTTTGTTATCACCAAGTATAGAAATCCATGACACCAATAATTCACCTTGAGTATACAGAGGGTCTTGGCCAATTAAAAAACACTAGGAGAAGCTTTCCATCAAGTGGCCAGACTCATATCATGACATACAAATGCAGAGGAACAAAAATTTGTTAAAAATGAGCACAGGAATATGAGAGTATCTGAAAAGGGAATGGTCCAAGAGAGTCATCTATGCCATGCCCTCCGTCTCAAATTGGCTCTAGATGCCAAGTGACCGGAAGAATTGCTCTCACTGAAAGCACCACCTGGAAAACCTTTCCTTACCCTCACTGCCGGAGAACCCTGCACCATGGGGAATTTGAGGCTAATGTTTTGGGTTTTTTTGTAAGGGACGAGACTGCAGTTGAAAGAACACAGTAGGCTGCTTTCCTGTCCTTCCCTGTTCACTTCGCTCTCAAGTGCAATCCAGGGCTAAATGCAAATCGAGGAGCAGGGTGGTCTAACGGAAAGACCGTGGGCTTGGGAGTCAAAGGACCTGGGCTCTAATCCCCGTCCTGCCAACTGCCTGCTGTATGACTTTGGGCAAATTATTAAAATTCTCTGGGCTTCAATTTCCTCATCTACAATAAAGGGATCTATTACCTGTTCTCCCTCACACTCAGACTCTGAGCCCCGTTTGGGACAGGGGCCTTGTCTGACCTGATTAACTTGTATCTACTTCAGCACTCAGAACAGTACTCTCAACGTATAGAAAGTGCTTAACATGTGGTAATAATAATAATTATAATAATAAAAATGCTTCCAATTCTTCCTACATAATTCTCAGCTGTGCCCCTTCCTTCCCCCACCAACAGCTACCCCTTTAGTATCCGCTCTAACCATATCATGGCTTGATTCCAGCCTCCTTGGTAGTCTCCCTGCATCCTGCCTCTCCTCTCACTGATCCATTCTACATACTACCGCATGAATCAACCCCCTAAAGTATCACTCAGCACATTTCTCTCAGCTCCTCATAATCTTACACTGGATCCCTGTGTCCTTCGCCATCAATCCTATTTATTGAGTGCTTACTGTGTGCAGAGTACTGTACTAAGCACTTGGGAAAGTACAATATAATGGAGTTGGTAGACACACACTGACCACAACCACAACCCTGACTACAACGAGTTCACAGTCTAGAGGAGGAGACAGACATTAATATGAATACTAAATATTGGCATCAGGCAAAAGCTCCTCACAGGTCCCTGTTTTCTGTCCTATTAGACTGGGAGTTCCATCAATCAATGATTCAATCATATTTATTGAGAGCTTACTGTGTGCAGAGCACTGAACCAAGTACTTGGGAGAGTACAATACAATGGAATTAGCAGACATGTTCCCTGCCCATAACAAGCTTAGACTCCATGTGGGACAGGGACTGTGTCAGACCAGACTGCCTTCTACCTCACCAGTGCTTGTCATTGTTATTGTTAGCTTTTGCCTTACATATCACCTCTCCATTTCTACCAAGCTCAACTTCTAACTCACCTTGGACTCTTCTGAATCCGTCCCCTCGCTTACACTGTTCACCTGACTTGGAACTTGCATGCTCCCCAAGTCAAACAGATAGAGCTCTGACATGTTGAAAGCCCACCTCCTCCCACATACCTTCCCCCTTCAATTCCCACCACCACAAATCATATAAACCCAGTCATCTTTAGAATGTATGGATTTATACCCACCTTCAGTTTTCGGTATAAACATTCATTCAACCATTCACTCAATTATTTTGATTACACTGTTTGCAAATACACTTATGCCTCTCCCATTTGAATGTAAGCTCTATGTCTGTTTTACACTCCACAAATGCTTTTTATAGTGTAAGACACCCAATGGGAGCTCAATAAATGCTATTACTATCACAAATTAGATCCCTGAGATTATGGTCTTGGAAGCTTTAGCTTCAGTGAGAAAGATGATTCTGAGCAAGTATGGGCTGTGAGGTAGATTTCCCAAAAGGTAGATCCCTTCACAGTTCTGAGGCAGGCAGCAGCATGGCTGCTCTTCTCAGTTCCTCGGGGCAGTGGTAAGAACGGAAGTAGCACAAAAACATGAACCCTCAGAGGGAAAGAAATGATTTGAGATGGAGGGCCCAATGATGAAGGGGAAAAAAAAAATGGAAAGCAGGCCTAAAAAAGATAGGAGAAGGAAAAAAAAAAGTCCCAATACAAATTACTTAAAGTTTTGGTAGAAAATCACCTCAGTTCCCAAGTCTAGTTGCAGGGAATAATAGGCTCAGTATCATCATTTCTTGAAAAGCATCTGAAAGAAGTCTCCAGAGTAGCAGAGAAGGTACCATTCCAGGACTCTTATGTGTCAATCGATAATATTTACTGAGCATTTATTATTTGCCTTGGAAGAGTAGGACAGAGTTAGTAGAAGTAGATATGATTCCTGTTCTCCAGGGATCTACAGACTAATTTACAACAGACACTATTGTAAATTACAGGTAAGTGAAAGAAACCTAGTGTAAAGATATCTAAGTCCAATGGAAGGGTGTAAGTCCCCGAGTGCTTAGGTGACACAGGAGCATTGAAAAGCAAAAGGGGGTGGACGTAGGGATGGGAATGGAGAGATTAATCAGGGTAGGCCTCCTGGAAGGAATGGGATTTCCAGAAGGGCCTCGTAACAAGCTCACTGTGGGCAGGGAATATGTCTGTTTATTGTTGTATTCTCCCAGGCGCTTAGTACAATGCTCTGCACACAGTGAACTCTCAATAAATATGATTGAATAAACTAAATTGATATCATTTTACATTATATTTCTGTGGCATCCTTTCTTTGAAGAGCTCAGTGCACTTACAAGAAGAAATCGTTCTTCAATCACTTAATGGTATTGAGCACTTATTGTGTGCCGATCACTGTACTAAGCACTTGTGAGAGTACAACGTTGGGCAGAGAGTTAAAAGAGAGGCAGAGATCAGCATATATGAAACGGAGAGAACGAGAGGCACAAAAACATGCAAAATAGGCAAAGCGCTAACAGACATCAATCTAGAAGCAGGCACAGCTTGCTAAATGTCCACACCTTCCTGGATGGGTAGAAGAGAAAGAGATACCAGAATCTGAAATGGGGAAGAGAAGGCAGAATAGTGTGAGATTCAGTATAACGTCTGTCCCAAAGCAAACTCCAGCATAAAGGGTGGTAAACTGCAATGCTTATTTCTCAGATGAGAGTGCTACCATGTGAACCACTCTCAGAAGGGAGCTCATTGTGCTTAAGTAGGAACCTAGGGCTCAATTTGGGTTCTACAATGGGAAGAAATTTAAAGGGCCATTTAATGTACCCCTCTCCTTTACTCAGATGCTTTCAGTCACGCTTTTCTCCACCAATTTTGTTTTTAAAACTCAGAATTGTTTTCCCATATAGCAAAAAATTAGGACTACTCTAAAATTGCATGGGGCAAAGTCGTTGCAAAGTTCTGGTTTGAAACTTCCATCCCTCTCAACCCCATAGAGCTGAATTTGGAGAAGCAGCATGGTTCAGTGGAAAGAGCCTGGGGTTGGGAGCCAGAGGTCATGGGTTCGAATCCCAGCTCTGCCACCTGTCAGCTGTGTGACTGTGGACAAGTCACTTCACTTCTCTGGGCCTCAGTTACCTCATCTGGAAAATGGGGATTAAGACTGTGAGCCTCATGTGGGACAACCTGATTACCCTATGTCTACCCCAGCGCTTAGAACAGTGCTCGGCACATAGTAAGCGCTTAACAAATACCAACATTATTATTATTATGTGTCCAGTAAAGCAAGTGAAAGGTAATGTGGTCTAGTGGGAGTCAGAAAGATCTGGGGTAATCCCGGTTCTACCACTTCTTTCTGTGAGACCTTGGGCAAGTCACTTCACTTCCTCTGTACCTCAGTTACCTGATTTGTAAAATGGGAATTAAAACTGTGAGTACCATGTGGGACAGGGACTGTGTCCAATCTGTTTAGCTTGTATCTACCTCCAGTGCTTATCACAGTGCATGACACATAGTAAGCACTTAATACCATGAAAAAACAACAACAAAAAACAAGTAAATGGAACTCTTAAGCTCTCAATTTACAATTTACGCCTGTTTCTTCTTGTACCATTCTTACTGGTGATGAGGGAGAGCATTGGAATAACCCTTTATGTGCTGAAATGCTTGATGAACAATCCGTTTCTTTAACCTTTGTTAGAGGCCCTGTTTTCTCACCCTTTAACCACCTCTGTGCCCTACCGCTAGACCACAGCAAAAACATACTGATTTGTGCAATGAAATTCATTTCATTGTAAACAATCCAAATGTGAAGTTCTGCTGGTGGTTGGAAATCAGGCACAGGAAACATTGCAGGCAGTGTTATCTTTGAAACACAAAGGTCAAACAAAGTGGACTAATCTAAAGCACAGTAAGGAATGGAGAACAGCAAGGAAAAGGAAGGTAAATATTACTACTTTGATGAATTTAGAAAGTTTGTTTTCTTCTACACTGTAAGTTCGTTGTGAGCAGGGAATATGTCTGTTTATTGTTATATTGTATGCTCCCAAGAGTTCAATACAGTGCTCTGCCCACAGTAAGTGTTCAATAAATATGACTGAATGAATGAAAAGCTGCAAGAGATGCCCACTCATTTTTCAATGTCAGGTAAAAAAAAAAAATGGATGCATGTAAAAAAATTTTAATGTGCCCCTATGGAAATTCTTCCTACCCTACAAAGTACATGCAAAAATGGTCACTTTTCAGAAGAGTAAACTGAACTTCAATGTAAATACCTGGTGATGTCTTCAGTCAACTGGGAAGGGTCAGGAGGATAAAACTTCACATTAAAAGTGAATAGCCAGGGAAGATCTGAAAATATAAAATGCCATGATTATCCACATGAATGATCAGCAAAAGAACCGATACCTTTTTAGCATTTTCAAGTCTCAGCAATAATGTGAGGCAGGAAAAAAAGATAACATCAAGCAACTGTATTTTCAATGACACTAATAAACCCGAGATGAAACACTCATTCATAGCACAGGCACATAGTCAATTACTGGGGGTAGGGGGAGAGAAGAAATGAACATTTCGCTTATTGATTTAAGAGTCCTAACAGTCCACAGCCGATACGTTTTGGGCTAACACATAAAATAAATATGCCTGGAAATAAAGGCATTTGCTATAACACTAAAATATATATATAATGTGTGTATTTACATGTCTCTCTATATGCATATATATATATATATATATATAAATAAATATATATATTTCATGTGTAAGGAAATGTTTTTCAGTTTTAGCACAGAAAGGCTTTGCCTAATGGAATCACTTAGTTTTATTATGGGATTAGGCTGAAAAAGAAATTTCAAAATGTCAATCAGTTAAGTTAAATATAGAGTTGGAGACTAATAGCAAAGATCTTATCCTTGGGTGTGACCTGAAAAGCCCAATGGGTAACTGAATCCTCTCCAACCCAACCACCTTATGTCCAGATTAAGGTGGCCCATTGTTGCAATGTCACAGCTCCTATTTGCAATATACCTGACACTATTTTCAATTCTGCCTCTTCCATTCATTCAATAGTATTTATTGAGTGCTTACTTTGTGCAGAGCACTGTACTAAGCACTTGGAATGTACAATTCGGCAACAGTTAGAGACAATCCCTGCCCAGTGACAGGTTCCCATTGCCCAATCTTCTGGAAACCTCCTGAATGCCATGCTGGTGTATCTGGTCTGTCTAGTAGATAATAATAATAATAATGTTGGTATTTGTTAAGCGCTTACTATGTGCGAGCACTGTTCTAAGCGCTGGGGTAGAGACAGGGGAATCAGGTTGTCCCACGTGGGGCTCACAGTCTTAATCCCCATTTTACAGATGAGGTAACTGAGGCACAGAGAAGTTAAGTGACTTGCCCACAGTCACACAGCTGAGAAGTGGCAGAGCTGGGATTCGAACTCATGACCTCTGACTCCAAAACCCATGCTCTTTCCACTGAGCCACACTGCTTCTCCATGGATACAGATACAGATACAGAATACAGCAAGGGCCTGGGAGTCAGAGGACCTGGGTTCTAACACCAGCTCCACCACTTGTCTGTTGTGTGACCTTGGTCGAGTCATTTAACTTCTCTGTGGCTCAGTAACCTCATCTGTAAACTGGGTATTAAATCCTACACCCCCCCAGACTTTGAGCCCCAAGTGGAACAGGGATCATATCCCATCTAATTAACCTGCATCTACCCCAGTGGTTAGAACAGTCCTTGACAGATGGTAAGCGCTTAAAAACACAGCCAAAAATAATAAAGGTAATAATAGGGTGTCCCAGCAGTTCGAAACTATTTAACATCTTCAACATGCTTATCCTGGCTTCTTTGTATATAGGTTCCTTACTTCACCATACCACACAGGAACTACTGTATGGGCTTGCTGACAAAATTAGGAAACTCAATGCAGAAAGTTCTACCAAAAGGATTTCTAGACAATCAATCCTACAACTCGAGAGACATAACATTACTACTATATAGTGAAGAATGTGGAAGCTGCAACGCTATCAAAGACAAGAAGGGAATCCTGCCAAGATACCAGAGTAATTCGATTCCCTTCTGTTACTTGCCCTGTAGTATGGAGGCCCTACAAAGAATAGTTAGTCAATCATATTTATTGAGTTCTTATTGTGTGCTTACAGTCTAGAGGGGCAGACATTAATATCAATAAATACATTACAGATACATACATAAGTTCCGTGGGGCTGGTAGGGGGATGAATAAAGGGAGCAAGCAGGGTGAGGCAGAAGGGAGTGGGACAAGAGTAAAGGGGGGCTTAATCAGGGAAGGCCTCTTGGAGATGCACCTTTGATAAGGCTTTGAAGGAGGGGAAAGTAATTATCTGTCAGATATGAAAAGAGAAGGGTGTTGCCAGATTTGCCAACATCTGAGGACATGGCACTTTCTTCCAATTTAAGAATGTCACCACAAGTGACATGAGAATAAACTTCCAAATTATTTTTAAAAAGATCCTCCCTGCTACCAGGCATTTTCAATTTCTAATGGTACTATAAACATGCCATTGAGATTTTTTGATAATATAGATTTTTGCTAAAGTAGATGTTAGAAGTTTAACGTTAAATTACAAAAAGAAAACTAAACTTTGACTTAGAGGAAAGATTCTTGTTCTCATCCCCTGTCAGAATAGAAGACACTGCTTGTACCCTCTCTGATAAACCTCAAAATCTGATGCCTTACAGTAATCTAATCCAACTCTCACGTTTGGCTGCTTGCCTCCTGCTCCACTGAACAAATCCCGTCACCCTATCTGCACTCCTCATTTTACACTAATATTTACTCTTTTACGAGAGAATCTGAACTTTGCTTAAACATAGAAAGCTTAATGTCGGCGGGTACGGCAAAGTAAGAGACATAGAAAATATTCCCTTCTGGTCCAGGGATTTCATACAACCCACTGAATGCAAAAGATCTGTCGTGGGAAAAGGGTGGAGGGATGGAGGAAAAGTAGAAAAGATGTTTCCTTTTAAAACTACAAACAGCCCAAGCATGTGTGCTTTGGAAAGCAGCAAAAATTCATGATGAAAAACGCCTGGTTTGCCTTCCGCCCAAATTACTGCTCCATGTCTCTCTATGAATTTTAAGTGTGTGTAACTGTGTTTGTACATCTCCTCCTCGAGACTGTATGCTCTTCATTTCCATTGGATCTCTCTGAAATTCTGTTCAGAAGTTAGATCAGTATTTCACATACAGTGAAGCTAGAAAGGCTCGATTAAAACTAGGTCACTCAAATGGTAAAGCTGATGGATCTCTCCAAGAAATGAAGAAAACACCCCACGCATTGATAAGAGCCATTCTGTTCCAAGTCACTAATCTTCTATGGCTTTGTCCAACTCTTTTTTGGTACCAAAAAGTCAATGTTCCTTTAAAAAAAAAAATCTGGCCTTTCCCTTTTCAAAAGAATCTTGCTTGGAATGGAGAGTTAAAGAGTAATTCATTAAGAATGTTTCTTCCCAAGCAAACTCATGGCTGCCAACAAGTTGATATTTTCAGTAAGAGAATCAAGTCTCACAAACTTAAAAATCACAAGAAGAAAGAGGTTTAAAAGCTCTACATCTCTCTCCCTTACCCCAACAATGGGGCACTTATAAATGCAGACCTTGTTCTCCTCACATCCATATAGCTGGGAAGGATCAGTTTTCTGTATCAAAATGTAGACCCAGGGCATATGATACAGAATTTCCCAACAATCAGTTGTATTTATTGAGCACTTATTTTGTGTAGAGCACTATTCTAAGCACTTGGAAAATCACAATATTACAGAATTAGCAGAAATGTTCGCTGCCCGTAACAAGCTTATGGTCTAGAGGGGGAGACATACATTGATATGAAAGACAGACATGGTTATGATTCCCATACACTAGTCAGGTGCTTTAGATCTGCCAAGCAGATGCTCTCATTTCCTACTACTGGTAGTGCTACCACTCCCAGTGAGGTGCAGCATCGAGAAAACAGAGACCACGACTCACTCCGAGTCAGGCACCTTTAATTCCACTCCCTCCCCGGAGGGCTCAACACATAACTGTCAGTCCAGGTACTGAATGGTCCCCCTACTGAGCACAGGCCACTTAAATGGGCAGGGTTTTGACACATCCCTTCATTTGCATAAATCCACCCCGGCTGACACAGGCAGTTCCCCTTGGCCCTCCCGAAGATGCTCCCATGGGAGCGAGCCCTCATTAGTCCCCGTGCTGTCAGTCGGGTTCCAAGGCTTCTCGTTGGCAGAAGGGCAGAAGTTGGCATTCCTCATTGACCAACGGTACACCTAAGAGCCTGGGCTTGGGAGTCAGAGGTCATGGATTCGAATCCCAGCTCTGCCACTTGTCAGCAGTGTGACTGTGGGCAAGTCACTTCACTTCTCTGTGCCTCAGTGACTTCATCTGTAAAATGGGGATGAAGACTGTGAGCCTCACGTGGGACAACCTGATTACCCTGTATCTACCCCAGCGCTTAGAACAGTGCTCTGCACGTAGTAAGTGCTTAACAAATACCAACATTATTATCGCTCTTTGTCCCTCCTCTAATGGTCCATTGATCTCCTCTAATGGTCCATCTTGGAGCCATGTGGTCTGGGGGAGTGAGAAAGGGAGAGAGAGAGCGGGAGCACCTCCAAAATACCAAAGACGCTGGGGAAATACAGGCAGCTAGGGTCAATCCCAAACTAAGATAGGGTGGGGGTTGGTGGTGTCCTGCAGTGGCAGCGACTTCAGGAGCCAATGTAGGCTCTACTCTGAGGCTGGGCCTGGGGGACACACCTCGATACCTCGGTGTTGGGATGTGTGTGTGTGGGAAGGGGGCACCAGTCTTGGGCCGCTAGAGCCGTCAGACAGCAGAGCAGGGCCCTGGATCTGGTAAGAGGTGGGAGGCACTGCGGATGGCCATGAAACACTTGCTGAACACCACAGAGGTACTCCAAAGCAATTCAGGTCCCCACCGGGTGCCACAGGCAAGAGGGGACTGGGGAGAGGCAACATCAGCTGGTCGGAGCCTCCTCTCTGCGCTGCAGGGCCGACTCGGACTGCAGGGGCAACAACGCAGCTTGAAACACCCCCAACACCGCAGAACTCAACCCAGACAGTGGTTTGTAACCAGGAAGGGAAAGGACCAGTGGGGAAAAACCCACTGCTGCAGAGGCTCTTAGTGCAAGACTCCATGTTAGAAGCAGCCCACGATGCCCCACAGCAACAAAGGCTCTATGCGTGGGGCTCCATGTTAGAGACTGTGTGGGGCTCACCTCCCTGTCCCAGAGCCCAAGCCTGAGGAGGGAAAGTGGAACAAGTAGTAGCAGTAGCATTAAGTGTCCACCGTGTGCAAAGCTCTATACTAAGTTCTTGGAAGGAATTACCCAGACGAGTTATGGACATGGTCTCTGGCTCCCAAGGAGTCACAGTCCAAGGGGGAAGAAGGTTAGTGACAGACACATAAGGACAGATGAAAGAAAAGGATGATGATAACATGACAAGAGCGGGAAGGCTTCAGGCTTCTCACAGCTGATACAGACCATGACAGAAGTCACTGCACACAGTCCCAGGAGAGGCCTTTCCAGCTTTCTGGGTGGTGAAGGTCTCACCCTACTGCTTCTTTGGGTCTTATCTTGGGCAAGAGCAGAAGCCGATGAGAGCTTCTGTGGAATGGGGAAGGAACTTCCAGAGTTGGGATTAAGTCCATTCTTACTTGCTCTATAGATAGGGGTTACCTCCCTAACCTACTATGAAGTCACTAGAGAGGGAAGTTGGAATATTTCTTTGTTCTGACAGAGCTGAGGACAAGGTTTTACTACTCAGTTTATTCAGTCATATTTATTGAGTGCTTACTGTATGCAGAGTGCAGTATGAAGCACTTGGAAGAGTATAATACAACAATAAACAGACACATTCATTGCCCACAATGAGCTTACAGTCTAGAGGACTGAGGGTTCCTGTGCCGATACTAGGGGAGAATTCTGGGGAATCGACATGTGGCTGCCCCATCTCTTTCTGAAGCTAGAACCACTGAAATCAATTCCTCCTCCAAAACTAACAAGTCACCAACTTCAAGAAGGTAACTATAACCAAATTAAATTCTTAAAGCACAAAGCACTTTCATCTTTGCTAGAGGATTGGAAAGACATATTCAGAAGGCAAACTGCTTTTTAAAATGAATGGAACTTGCCATATCACCCGAACTACACACATGAATGCTCGTATCTCATGTTAGACATGCTGAAGTGGTCCTTGTCATAAAATCTCAAAAGAGATTTATGGGGAGATTTAACCTTCATGGTTCCTTCCACATGGTCTCAGGGTTATTCATTATAAACTATTTTGTATTCTGCATGATGACTGACCCTCAGGTTCACGAAGAGATACTGAAAATGGAAGGTGGGGGGAAGAAACAATTTGTTATCAATGTCACAGATAAAACTGGAACAGTCTGCTGGGGGAAATCCAGATAGCAGGCCAACTATGTCCATCTCAAATCCATCCTTGCCGACTTTATTCTGTCCTCTCCTCCATCTGGCAACATGATTTCTCTAACCTCGACACCCATGTCCACTGCCCTCTACAGTTGTTTCAGATGTTTAACTCCATCTTCAAATTTCTTGTCTTCCTACCCTCCATATCTCTTGCACCTAATGATTTGGCCAAATACTTTATTGAGAAAATTGAAAAAAAATCAGATGTGCTCTCCCTAAAAAACTCCTCTACTCTTCTACAGTTCCTTCCTTTTCCGGCCCTTCTTTCAAGTCTCCCATTTTTCCCAGCAGTGTCAAGAGATTTCCCACCTTCTTAAAATCTAATTTAAAAATCTTATCAAAACACTTGTCCCCTCTCATCTTTCCTCCCTGATAGCCATCTTCAATTTTTCACTCGCCAAAGTCTTCCGATATACTTTCAAAAACTCATATGCACTTCTTATCTCTCCCTCCCACCACCCCCAACAAAAAAAACAACAAAAAAACACAAAAAAAACCCTCAGACTGCTCCTACTACTACTCTCCAACTCCTTCAGCAAGCTGCCTACACCCACTGGCTCTACTTCCTCTCCTCCAACTTTCTCCTTTACTCCCATCTGGTTTTCACCTTTTTTACACCACTGAAACTATCCTCTTTAAAATTACCAATCATCTCCATATTGACCAATCCAGTGGCCTCTACTCTATCCTAATCTTTTTCGACCTATTAGCTGCTTTTGACACTGTGATCACCCCCTTTTCCAGGATATGTTATCTAACCTTGGCTTCACTGACACCGACATCTCCTGGTTCTCCTTCTATCAGGCCGGTCTCTTTTGTGGGCTCCTCTTCTGCCCCAGTAAATCAATGGCTTTTACTGAGAGCTTACTACATTCAGAGCTATGTACTAAGCACTTGGGAGAGTATAATACAACAGAGTTGGTACATACGTTCCCTGACCACAGTGAGTTTACAGATAAGAGAGGGAAACAGAATATTAATACAGTTTCTGCCTCCCACACCATAACTGTGGAAGCCCCTCAAAGCTTAGTTCATTCATTCATTCATTCTGGGTCCCCTTCTATTCTCCATCTACACCCACTCTCTTGGAGAACGTATTCACGCCCATTGCTTCAACTACTATCTCTCTGAGGATGATTTCCAAATCTACATCTCCACCCCTGTCCTTTCCCCTTTCTCCTTCTCTTAGCCTCATATTTCCTCCTGCCATCAAAATATCTCTACTTGGATGTCCCACCTCCATCTAAAACTTAACATGTCCAAAACAGAACTCCTCATCTTCCCACCCAAACACTGTCCTTCCCGTAACTTTCCCATCATTGTATAAGACACCACCTTTCTCCGTTTCATAAGCCCTTTACTTTAGCGTTATCGTTGACTCGTTTCTCTTGCAATGCACATATTCAATCAGTCATCAAATCCTGTCAATTCTCCCTTCACGACATCATTAAAATCCTTCTTTTCCTCTCTATCCAAACTGCTACCATAGTGGTCCAAGCAAGCACTTATCCTATCCCTACCTGACCATATAATCAGCCTTTTAGCTGACTTCCCTGCCTCTTCCCACTACAGTCTATACTTCATTCTTCTGCCTAGATCATTTTGCTAAAAAAAAATTCTGTCCATGTTTCCCCACTCAAGAACCTCCAGTGGTCACCCATCCACCTCTTCATCAAACAGAAATGCCTTATCACTTGCTTTAAAGTATTCAATTACTTTGCTCCCTCCTATCTTAACTAGCTGATTTCCTCCTAAACCCCAGTAAGCTCACTTTACTCCTCCAGTGCCAACCTTATTTTTCCTATCTCACTGCCGACCCCTCACCTGCCTCCAGGCTGGAACTCCCTTCCCCTTCATAGCCAACAGACCACCATTCTCCCCACCTTCAAAGCCTTATGAAAATCACATCTCAAGAGGCCTGCCCTAAGTTCTCATTTTCCCTACTCCCTCTCCCTTCTACATCACCATTGTACTTGGATTTGTATCCTTTAATCCTCCCACCCTCAGCCCTACAGCTCTTCTATACATATCCACAATTTAATGTCTGTCTCCCGCTCCTACACTTTTATCTGCTTGTGGGTGGGGAACATGTCTACCAGTTCTGTTACAAGACCTAGTACCATCCTCTGCACATAATAAGTGCTCAAAAAATACGATTGACTGACTGACAAAAATACAGTGCAGAATGTGGTCCCTAACCATCCAACATTTTGGCCTCAAAGCTACATGCTCCCCAACTGGTGAACAAACAGTAAAGACAGTACTTAATGTCCTTGGTCGAAAACCATAACAAAAAAATAAAAATACTCATCCCATTGGGAATTTCAAATGAAAATATTAGGAAACATTCAAGAGTAAAATGCTTAACAATGGCAAATATAATCTCAGAGTTCTGATATTTAAATTTCACATTTTACTCCTCTTAGGCACCCCGCACTTGATGGTGAATATTATATGCCATGGAGAAATGTCAAGCATGTTTTCTGGCTGCATTACCTCAAAAATGCCTCAGAAGCAACATTAGGCACATTCTTCAAAGAGGAAAACATTCAGCAAGCAACAGTACACAATTAATATGATTCATCCCAACCAGAGTAGAGAATTAGATTCATCCAATCCATACTGGGACATCAGTGTTTAAGATGCATAAAGACAGGCTTGTGCCCACTACAAGTTCTATACGATGCTACTGTAACTGAGCATACAATTTGGGAATAGTGTATGAGCAGGAAAGATAGGCCAGGAGTCAAGAGATAACTCTGGAGGAGAGATTAAGTGTAAAATAATGCCTTTATAAACAATTCCAATACTTCTCAACTTGCTACTGAGAGGTAAAATGATGGCAATTCTAAATTGGACCCTCCACCCTTAACTCTTGAAAAAAACCTCACAAATTTGGATTCAACCTCTCCACAGACCTTGTGCCTATCCATTACTTGACTCCTACTCAGCTAAAACGGGTCTTTTCATCACATTATCAAAAGGAAAGGGATTGTTGTCTGCTTGGGGGCTTCTATAGCTCAAACGGAGGTCTCAGCAACCCGACACTTCATCTCAACTTTCCTAAGGCAACATGCCACACACATTTTTCTTCTAATAACTCTCAGGCTCACAATAATTGGTGAATATCAATTAATCACATTAAGGACTTCCAGTATGGTAAATTCTCCTTGTGATCTATGAAGATTTAGTCCAACACCTCCATTAGGATTCCTAGGGTGTACTTTGACTACATCCCAGGTGAAAACTGAAAAACCCATTGAGATGCACCTGAAATAATACTTTAAAAAATCTCTCTCTCTCTCTCGCACACACACAAACACACACACACACCCACCTGCTGGGAGATGCTCTCTGCAGGATTCATTCATTCATTTGCATTTATTGAGCGCTTACTATGTGCAGAGCATTGTACTAAGCGCTTCAAATGTACAATTCAGCAATGATTAGGATGATCCAGAGGGGAAAAAACCAACTACACAAAGGCCCATACCCAAAAGTTCCTTGAGACCAGGAAATACCTACCAACTCTATTGTACTTTCCCCCTGCACCAAGTATGGAGCTTGGAATGCAGTAGGCACTCAATAAAAATGATGGATTGATTGAAAGCTGGCCAGAAGCAGGCAGGACAGGCTTATTCTCCCAGTAATTGCTCTGTTGTCTGCCATGAAGTTTTCCCAAGTCACTTTTACATGTATTAAACAATGGTATTCACTGAGCATTTATTATGTGGAGAACGCTGTACTAGGTGCTTGGGAGAACACAAAAGAGTTGGTGTGAATGTTTCCTGGCCACAAGGAGGTTACAGTGTAGAGGGGAAGACAGACATTAAAATAAATTTGGGTATGTGTATAAATGCTGGTGGAGGGGGAGAGTGTGGGGTGAGCGTTGGGATAGATACAAATAAATTGGGTTGGACATACTCCCTGTCCCACATGGGGCTCACAGCCTTAATCCTCATTTTACAGGTGAGATAACTGAAGCACAGAGAACTTAAGTGACTTGCCCAAGGTTCCACAGCAGATAAGTGGCAGAGTGGAGATTAGAACCCAGGTCCTTCTGACTCCTAGGCCCATGCTCTATCCACTAGGCTATGCTGCTTCTCAGAGCTTAGTCAGGTATGGCATCTTGCAGATGTGATTTAAATAAGGCTCCTTCTAGAGGAGTCAAGAATAATGCCAAGGTTACAGGCTTGTGAGACAAGAAGGATGATGGTGCTGTCAACAGTGATGGGAAAGTGAGTGGGAGAACAGGGTTTGGTTTGGATTAGAATGGAGTAGAGTCCGTTGGATTTTGAGATGGGTGTCTCAATAAACGTTCTGAAAACCCTTCATTGGCTGGATAAACTTGCAGGTGCATATATATCTACGCACATGTTTTGCGATGTAATCACACAATTTGTATAAATCTGCTTTGACATAGGAAGAAACCAAGCTCTTCAGCTGTCAATAAATACTACCTTGTGAGAAAATTACATATATATTTAAATCAGCACTTTTGAAAAATATGATAAACATTTCATCCAAATATTGCTACATATTGTGCTAAGACTAAGATCCTATGGCCACAAGCAGACAACAACCCAGAGTCTGTTTCCACCTTTTGCCACTATTATGATTGACTCTCCCTTTTGAAAGTTGAGGGCCAAACTCAAAATTGTGTTTTGAAGACAGCCAAATCCCTTCTCTGACACTTCCTTTACTCCCTCCAAATCATGATAGACAGCCTTAAGAAATCACCTCCCCAAAATATAAACAAGCAATAAATATGGCAATCTTGGTATATCCCAAGAGTCATCTCCATTTACAAGTTTGCAATTAGCCTAAACTCAAAAGAGTTAATCTTTTTGTTTGCTGGCACACGAAACTACAAATCTATGTAAATGTATAGTTATCCACTATACTTGACAATGTTGATGAGTACAGGAGTGACTGAAATACCCAAAACCATGATACTTTGAGAACCAAAAGACTGACAGGTCAGGGAAGGTGCCTTTCATTTTATGCATTTTTATCACTATCATCTTCTTCTTCCCTGTCCCTGCAAAGAACACTTTAGAGCTACCTTTTAAAATTGAGGGCAATACTTTGGTAGCAGGTCTGTCATGTCAACTATTAGACATGTCACTATATTAGTGTGCAAGCTCTTGACAACTTAACTGATTAAAATTCCTGTCATTGTTCCTAGAATGATCTCTTTGTATATTAAATTATTAAAGGACTCCCACAAGCTGCTATATAAACACAAACAGGAACAGATTTGTCTGACTATAGCACTCAAGTACATTACATTATTTAATTGTCTTTATTAACCTATCCCAATTCAAAATCTTGGCCTCATGATTGGCCCTGGATGGCAGTGAAGAGATGCTAGGGAACATTTAGGAACTCAGTTGAGTTTAATGAGATAAACACTTACTTCTCATTTGCCTCTTGATTTCTTTTGAGGGATCCAGCCAGTTCTTAAAAAAAAAAAAAAAAAAAACCCACAAATTTAATTAGCAGGTAAGAAATTTTGGGGCTCCAAGAAAGCAGAATCGCATGCCACAGATATCTTCTACGAAATTTTCTTCAAAACTACTTCAAGATAATGTACAAAAATGCAGTGGAGTACATTCTGGTTTTCCATCTTTATATTTTTTTATTTATTACCCACCGAATGTTTGCTATTGCAAAAAAATTCCTTTGATGTTGGCTTGCTAATGAATACATAGGGGAAAAAAAATCACACTTACCAAATTGTCCTGCTCTTTATTCATTTGTATGACTATTAACAACAGACATTAGTATTCTGTATAAATTATACGTATGAGTGGGGTTTTTATGGTATTTGTTAAGCACTTTACTATGTGGCAGTCACTGTATTAAGCACTGTGGTAGATACAAACAAATCAGAGGACACAGTAGACATCCCACATGGGGCTCACAGTCTTAACCCCCATTTTACAAATGAGGTACGTGAGGCACAGAGAAGTTAAGTGATTTGCCCAAGGTCACAAAGCAGACAAGTGGTGAAGGCAGGATTAGAACCTAAGCCGTCTGACTCCCAGGTGGTGCTCTATCCAGAAAGATTCAAGTTACTGACAGGTGCTAGTATTCAGGAATACAAAAACTCTCAAATGATGTTTGGTTGGCCCAAAGCTCGTTGCTTTCAAACACTCTCCATGAATCAACCCTTTGCCATTTTGGGAAAAATCTATCAGCCCCCTGCCTAGCTGATATTCGAATATCCCTTTCTCCTCCCCATCCTTAACACCAAAGACCTACATAAGTTAACCATCTTATATTGGTCTCTTAAAAGCGTGGACTGTGTCCAACCTGATTAGCTTGTAGCAACCCCAGGGTTTAATATAGTGCCTGGCACATAGTAAGTGCTCAATAAATACCATTGTTCAATTGATTGAACTGGGTCAAACCAATGGTTCGATTAGCTCAGTTTACTGTCCCTGAGAGAGGCACAAGATGATTGGAGGAACTGTGGTAGCTATCCTGTTTTATGATCAAGCCCATGATTATGGAAAAAAATCTCACTTCCCCACCTTAAATCTGGAATTTGCTTCCTCTAGGATCAGAGGGATATGAAACAGAGAGTCATAACTCTTTGGGGGACCTCCTCCAACCTTAACCTTTCAGCTCCACTGTGTTGCTTGAAGAGATAGTAATGCCTTGAAACAAAATCAGTGGTATCTGAGGAGGTCAAACTGACTCATAGTTCAGTGTAGTTTGAAAATAGAGTTGAAAACAGAGTAGCGAAATAGTGCATCCTAGTGGAAAGGAAACAGGCCTGAGAGTTAGAGGGCTTGGGTTTTAATTCTAGTTCTGCCACCTGTCTGCTGTGTGACCTTGGGCAAGTCACTTAACTTCTCTGTGCCTGAGTTAACATCTGTTTAATGATGATTAAGGCAGTGAGCCCTAAGAGGGGCAGGGACTGTGTCCCATCTGATGATCTTGTATCTACCCCAACACTCAGTAGAGTGCCTGACAGTAAGTGCTGAACAAATACCATTTTAAAAAATGCCACTAAAAAATAAGGATCTTCAATCTAGCCACAATTCTTTTCATCCCTCCTTCCCCTAGACTCACCCCCACCCCCACTCGCCATGAACACATACCGCTGGGGAGGAATGGAGAGAAGAGAGAAAGCCAGAGGCTAGGAAGTCTGCTTGTTACGGGCAGGGAATGTATCTGCAAATTCTGTTGTATTTTACTCTCCCAAGCATGCTGTACAGTGCTCTGGACATAGTAAGTACCTAATAAATATGATTGATTTTAACTCCTATTCAACTTGAAAGGGGTTACATCACTGTTTATTGACTGGTGGGTCTCTAAAGGAATGAAAAATTTACATTATCCCATGGGGTTAACCACACCCTTCTATACAGTCTGAGAACAGAGACTTCATAAAGTGGGTTTATCACTTCAAGTCCATTATGATTCATCAGTGATTGTCCTCTACATTTTTTGTTGTTTCCTTTGAATCCCATTCATAGCCCATTCTCTGTCCTCTCTGGAATAAATCCTCATTAGTTAGGCCAACACTCAGTCTCAGTCTAAAATAAAACTCAGCTGAAGTCCCTCTGCACTTGGCCTTTTAGGAATTCATTAGATTCTTCCCCTATTAAATCTCCTGCATGGAATCACTCTGCTCTTGTTTTGGACAGCAAACTGATTTAAACAATGTGTTCGAAATTAACTTTCTTTCAGTGATTTGCTCTTATATGTGGCAGATTTCTTCTTCAGCAAAAACAGTTTCGAACCCAACCTGCTTGGACGAGCTCTAGACAGGCCCTAGACTGTGAGCCCATTGTGGGCAGAGACTGTCTCTGTTGCTGAATTGTACTTTTCAAGCACTTAGTACAGTGCTCTGCACACAGTAAGCTCTCAATAAATAAGATTGAATTGAAAAAAAGGTAATGGCAAGGTCAAGAAAACAGCCCCTCAACTCTCAAGCAGGGGAGATACTTTTCCAGAAATATGCCAAGTACTAATTCATTTTTTAAGATGATATTTGTTAAGCATTTACTCTGTGCCAGGCACTGTACTAAGCTCTGGGATAGGTACAAACTAATCAGGTTGGACACAGTCCCTGTTCGACATGGGGCTCAGAGTTTTAATCCCATTTTACAAATGAAGTAACAGGCACAGAGAAGTGAAGAGACTTGCCCAGGGTCAAACAGCAGACAGGTGGTGGAGCGGGATTAGAACCCATGTCCTTCTGACTTTCAGGCCTGTGCTCTATTCCTTATGCCACACTTCTACTCTATCTTTTGATATAGTAAATGGCAACTGACAACAAGCACTTCATATTAAAAGTATAATATTGAGAACAAAAAGGCTGCCTGAACAGGAGACTCCTGAATAAAGTTATGCAGTGATTGCCATATTTTCAGTCCAGCTACACTTTCAGTAGCAGACTTTTTGGGAAGATTTGTTAATACCTACAAAGACGTAAAGCAGGGATTTTAAAGCTATCGGTGAAATCAATCTAGACTGAATATTAAACTGCTTCTACCTGATGCAGAGATCATTGATGTGAAAGGTGATTAGGACCATAAAAATTTCCCAGTAATGGTAACCCTAATGCTGGATCGGAGGTAGTCTTATATTCCCCCTTCTAAAAGAGTGCCTGGTATTCAGTTTCTACACCCCACAGCTGCAGTCTAATACAACAGCTGGCTCATAAATGAACGGCTGTGGTGAATGCCCAAGAATGAGAAAAACACATCATTCAGCATTTAGCCCCGTCCCGGCTGGGGGTGGGGAGAGGGAGCAGGGCCAGAAGGAGAAGGGGATTCGGAGATTTGTGGTATTTTAATCTGAGGAGGTAACAACCACAGTAGGGAAAAAATGAATCAGAGAGCAATCTGGTGCCAAGATGAAACAATTCACTCTTCAGACCTCTTGGCGCAGAGAGGGGGAATGCGAAGGAATGAAAGAGGATCAGCCCATAAAACCTTCCAAACTGTAGGTTTTTGGGGAAGCGGGTAGCCTGGGGTAGTAGTTGTTTGCTGCAGGCCCGGTACCCAGGCAGCCCATGGTAATAACCACGCTGGGAGTGGGTGGGAGGTCCTGTCATGAATACATAGGAGTTGCCATTCAAACAGGGAGAGAAAAAAGGCTGCAACCGAGGTAGGAGGGGCGCTTCCTATGAGCCTAGGAATGACACGCTCATTCCAGGCAACGTGCATGGTTGAATGAATAGCAAGAAGGTAGTGAGAAGGGGCCTAAGGAGAGACAAATTTTAGTCAATTCCTACTTATCCTCTCCACCTCCTCCTAATCTGTCAGAACTCTGCGTGTCCACTGATGCCTCCCAAGCCAGCAATTCACATCTCCCCTAATCCCAAAAAACCCCATTGTTTGCCCACTCCTCTCTGCATTGAACGCAAACTCCACACCATTGGACTTGAAGCACTCAATAGAATCTTCCTCCTGTCTCACCAATCTCCTATTTCAACACGGTCTTGCACACTTCGTTCATCTTTTACCAACCTTTCACTGTACCTCGGTCTCATCTTTCTCGACACCGACCTCTGGCCCTTGTCCTCCCTCTGGCTTGGAACTCCCCGCTCCCACCCCCGTCATATCTGACAGACCACCTTTCTCCCCATCTTCAAAGCCTTTTTAAAAAGAAAATCACATCTCTTCCAAGATGCCTTCCCCAACTAACACCTCACTTCCCTCTCAGTCCTCCCCTTCTGCATTGCCGAGGTCCCTTGGTCTGTTCCCCTTAAGCGCTTCAATATTCACTCCTTCCACAGCCCCACAGGCACTTATGTACATATCCATCTGAATTTATTTTAATGTTTACCTCCCCCTCTAGTCTGTAAGCTTCTTGGGGGCCGGAACTATATAAACCAACTCTGTCGTAGTGTGCTCTCTCAAGTGCTTAGTACAATGCTTTGCGCACAATAAGCACTCAAATACCGCTGACTGATTGAGGTCCAGGCTTAGGGACGGGTGGAAGGAAGGATTATATAGAAGCCTGCTGGGTACTCCATTCTGATCTTCCTTGACCTCTCTGCTGCCTTTGACACTGTCGACCATCCCCTCCTCCTCCATACCTTATCTCAGCTTGGCTTCACGGACTCCGTCCTCTCCTGGTTCTCCTCTTACCTCTCTGGCCGGTCATTCTCGGTCTCCTTCGCTGGAGCCTCCTCCCCCTCCCATCCTTTAACTGTTGGAGTTCCTCAAGGGTCAGTTCTTGGCCCTCTTCTGTTCTCCATTTACACTCACTCCCTCGGTGAACTCATCCGCTCTCACGGCTTTGACTACCATCTCTTCGCAGATGACACGCAGATCTACATCTCCGCCCCTGTCCTCTCCCCCTCCCTTCGGGCTCACATCTCCTCCTGCCTCCGGGACGTCTCCACCTGGATGTCGGCCCGCCACCTAAAACTCAACATGAGCAAGACTGAGCTCCTCATCTTCCCTCCCAAACCCGGTCCTCTCCCAGACTTCTCTATCACCGTGGATGGCACGACCATCCTTCCCGTCCCGCAGGCCCGCAATCTCGGTGTCATCCTTGACTTGTCTCTCTCATTCACCCCACACATCCTATCCGTTACCAAGACCTGCCGGTTTCACCTCTACAATATCGCCAAGATCCGCCCTTTCCTCTCCACCCAGACGGCTACTTTACTGTTACGGGCTCTCGTTATATCCCGGCTAGACTACTGTGTCAGCCTTCTCTCTGACCTCCCTTCCTCCTCTCTCACCCCGCTCCGGTCTATTCTTCACTCCGCTGCCCGGCTCATCTTCCTGCAGAAACGATCTGGGCCTGTCACTCCCCTTCTTAAACAACTCCAGTGGTTGCCTATCAACCTCCGCTCCAAACAAAAACTCCTCACTCTAGGCTTCAAGGCTCTCCATCACCTTGCCCCTTCCTACCTCTCCTCCCTTCTCTCTACCACCCACCCCGCACGCTCCGCTCCTCCGCCGCCCACCTCCTCACCATCCCTCAGTCTCGCCTATCCCGCCGTCGACCCCTGGGTCACGTCCTCCCGCGGTCCTGGAACGCCCTCCCTCCTCACCTCCGCCAACTGATTCTCTTTCCCTCTTCAAAACCCTACTTAAAACTCACCTCTTCCAAGAGGCGTTCCCAGACTGAGCTCCTCTTCTCCCTCTACTCCCTCTGCCATCCCCCCTTTACCTCTCCGCAGCTAAAGCCTCATTTTCCCCTTTTCCCTCTGCTCCTCCACCTCTCCCTTCCCATCCCCACAGCACTGTACTCGTCCGCTCAACTGTATATATTTTCGTTACCCTATTTATTTTGTTAATGAATTGTACATCGCCTTGATTCTATTTAGTTGCCATTGTTTTTACGAGATGTTCTTCCCCTTGACGCTGTTTAGTGCCATTGTTCTTGTCTGTCCATCTCCCCCGATTAGACTGTAAGCCCGTCAAACGGCAGGGACTGTCTCTATCTGTTGCCGACTTGTTCATCCCAAGCGCTTAGTACAGTGGTCTGCACATAGTAAGTGCTCAATAAATACTACTGAATGAATGAAAGAACCAAGAGCTGGAGACAGTCTCCTAATAATAATAATGATGTTGGTATTTGTTAAGCGCTTACTATGTGCAGAGCACTGTTCTAAGCGCTGGGGTAGACACAGGGGAATCAGGTTGTCCCACGTGAGGCTCACAATCTTAATCCCCATTTTACAGATGAGGTAACTGAGGCCCAGAGAAGTGAAGTGACTTGCCCACAGTCACACAGCTGACAAGTGGCAGAGTCCAGATTCGAACCCATGACCTCCGACTTCAAAGTCCATGCTCTTTCCATAGAGCCACGCTGCTTCTCCTAGAGGTGCCAACAGTCAGCATGTTAATTTAGCCCAGCCAAGCAAACTTCTGGCAGGTGCTGCAGCTTGCCCGGGATGAAACGGCGATGAAAAAGTAACAGACTGGATGAAATGCCCACTTGGAAGAATCTCGTTTGCCCAAAATCACAGAGCAGACACGTGGCAGAGCCAGAATTAGAAAGAACCCAGGTCCTCTGACTCTCAGATCTGTGTACTCTTTCCACAAGCCAGCTGCTCCTGAATCAACCAGTACATTCATTCATTCAATAGTATTTATTGAGCGCTTACTATGTGCAGAGCACTGTACTAAGCGCTTGGAATGAACAAGTCAGCAACAGATAGAGACAGTCCCTGCCCTTTGACGGGCTTACAGTCTAATCGGGGGAGACAGACAGACAAGAACAATGGCACTGAAAGAAGGATTCTGAACAGAGGCTTGTTGGCCTTCTTGCCAATCAGATCGCGTCGGCCCTCAGCCCCCTCTTTCTGGGTCAGACACGGGACTTCCACCTCAACAGGCAGATTGGTAGATGGACCCATTGATCAGTTCATGACACTGGGAGCCAATCAGAGGAAGTGGCTTGTGGCAGCCCATAAATCAAAACTTTTAGCAGATGGAATATGATCAAAGCCATTCATCCAGACTCTTAGCAAGCCCCAGCCATTCACAGTTTAGCAGATTCGCACACTTGTGATGGACCAAGACAGTCTTGCACCAACTGCGAGACTGTTTCTTGTGGGCTGGTTCTGCAGTGACACACATTTTCAAACCAGTGTGGTTTGTGCCAATGGGAAATAAGTGCTCACTTGCCTTCCTGTTTTAATCATAACATCTTCTCTATGAACTTGAACCATGATCAAAACATTCTAGTAATTGTTCAATCATTGATAGGTACGAAAACACGTGTTTGCAACAGTCACAGTATATAAAATTTCCTTGTCAAACCCTGATAAAATCTATCACGTCTAGAAAACATTTCAATCTTGAACACTTAGTGTACGCAAAGGACTATACTAAGTGATTGGGAGGGAAAGTACACTACAACAGAGTTGGTAAACACAATCCCTACTTACAGAATAGTGGGGGAGACAAAATAAATTAGAGGAACAAAGAATATTTCTTGGATGTCTATCCAAACTAAACAGTGCAGAAACCCAGAAATGGACATGGTCCCCATCCAGTGATCTGAAATCAACTCAACCGAGGGAGGTGGGGGTAAGGGGAGTGGAATAAAGAATAAAGATAGGGATGGAGAATGAAATCTGGGAATATCCATGAAAAAAGTTGCAGCCACTTTTTGCGGGGGGTGGGGCAGAGGGAGAAACCAGATCAACAAGGTCAAAAATCACAAACTCATACTTTAAATACTTAAAGGTTGAAAGTCATTTTTAAATTCTCAGTGTTTACAATAACTTCAGAAGTCAGTAAAACAAATAAATTCTCTTACCTTTTGTTCTGTGTTCTCTTGAAACAGAAGCCCAAAGTAGTCCTTCTCCAATAGATTGAGCTGCTCACAGACTTTGTCAAAAAGCACTTGACCCTTTGCCCGTTTCTGGAAGATGAAATGTAAACGCAAATTTGGTGACATCTTACCTTTCAGGAACTAAACTATCAATAAAGGAAATAAGTATTTCACATGCATATTTTAAAACATTTGAGGACACAGGCAGAAGTAACATATCATTATTATTATTGTATTTGTTAAGCGCTTACTGCGTCAAGCACTGTTCTAAAAGCTGGGGTAAATACAAGTTACTCAGGTCAGGAACAGCTCCTGACTCATGTGGCTCACAGTCTTAAGTAGGAAGGAGAACAGGATGGTAGTTTGACTTAGTTAATAATAATAATAATAATGTTGGTATTTGTTAAGTGTTTACTATATGCAGAGCACTGTTCTAAGCGCTGGGGTAGATACAAGGTAATCAGGTTGTCCCATGTGGGGCTCAAAGTCTTCATCCCCATTTTACAGCTGAGGTAACTGAGGCACACAGAAGTGAAGTGACTTGCCCACAGTCACACAGCTGACAAGTGGCAGAGCCGGTAATCAAACCCATGACCTCTGACTCCGAAGCCCGGGCTCTTTCCACTGAACCACACTGCTTTCTTAAAGTTGCCTTTAAGGACTTAAGGGGATCAAAATTATTACCATTTGCTATAGTTTTGATCTTGAAAATTTAACCCACAGCATATACATGAAAGAATAATCCAAACACATTCATCTGGTGTAAAGACCAAACATACCATATTTTCTTCATTCATTCAGTCATTTATAGAATGCTGCTGCATCTTCCTGACTAGCTCCCTCCCAGCCCCACAGCACTTACGTACGTATCCGTAATTTATTTATATTAATGACTGCCTCCCGCTCTAGACTGTAAGCTCATTGTGGGCCAGATGTTGGTTATATTGTTATAGTGTACTCTCCCAAGCACTTCGTACAGTGCTCAGCATGCAGTAAGTGATCAATAAATATGACTGACTGACTGATGGAAGAAGCTCCAGATGCCAGGGAGACATGTAACACAAGAAGTCACTGGCAGGAGTGTTGCAACCAGCAACAGGAAGGGGGTGGTATGAGACCCTGATGACCTTTAAGCTTCGGGGTGACACTTTCAGCTGTAGATTGGTGGCAACAAGAGAGGCACAGGGATTTAACGTGCCATGAGTAGGGTGTCCAACCCTGTGGGAGAAGAATGAAAAATCTGGAGAGCTTCAGGACCCAGTGGAGGCTTATTAGGGTGCATGTGTTTCTAAAGTGACTCTGGGGATTTTTCTGGCTCTTTTGGTCTGAAAACCCCCGGTAATGTCACACAACAGAGTTACTGCCAAGAGTCACCTAAAGCTATGCCAGGCACTGCCACAAGTCATCAGGGCTGCAATAGATCCTAATGAATACAAGTAAATCAAAAGGAACTGTGAGTAAACGTATGGGGAAAAAAACATGATACAATCAGATTCATGAGGAACAAATCCTGATCATACTGTGGGATGTGCCTGTATAAAACCTCTCAAGCTAGATCACCCAGGTCTTCAACTTCAACAGACTGAAAGCCAAGGACTATTGTATCAAAACTTCTCAAATTGATAATCCAACAATGGTATTTACTGAGCATTTACTATGTGCAGGGCACTGTATAAAGCACTTGGGAGAGTACATTACAACAAAATTAGCAGATAATGACCTTACAGTCTAGAGGCTGTAATTTGAAAACTTTATTTTTTATGAAGCCTGGTCATTTAGTAGTATAGAAAATTTTATAGCATTATGATTCTGATTTTCTTAAAATCCAGATTAATTCTAGAAAATGGAGCATGTAGTTTTTAAATTTTTAAAGTTCATGTCTAATTTGACTACAGCTGTCAACTCAATTTGACAGATGTATGATAAATGGCTACTGTCTCCACTGATGTCAATGTCACCACCATGAATTCTGCCCCTTAACTTTGTTTTTCAGTGTGCCACAACAAATTTTTCTGTGAAAAAGATGATTTCCCTTCTTTTCTCCTTTTTCTGTAAAGATTATGGAATTTCCCTGGGTAACAGTATCATTAAAAGTGACATGAAAGCCCCCAATATTGGAAATACAGAATCTGCTTTTCCCCCCAAATATTAAGGTTGACAAAATCCAATAGTTATCCTCCAAATGATATATTTTTAATCCATAAATTACAAGTTCATGTGTCATTCATGAATTCAAGTAACCGTTTGGGTTGCTAAAATAAACTTTGGTTTCCCCTAAATATCCTGCAAGGATTTCTTAAGTACTCTAGTCCTCTCATTGTGTTTGACCAGTGCATTGTATTAGCTGTATGAAAACAGGACTGCTTTACGATCACTTTATATACTCTTCACACACTTGCCTCCAGATAAGTCGTTACCCTATTTATTTTGTTAATGAATTGTACATCGCCTTGATTCTATTTAGTTGCCATTGTTTTTATGAGATGTTCTTCCCCTTGACGCTGTTTAGTGCCATTGTTCTTGTCTGTCCGTCTCCCCCGATTAGACTGTAAGCCCGTCAAACGGCAGGGACTGTCTCTATCTGTTGCCGACTTGTTCATCCCAAGCGCTTAGTACAGTGCTCTGCACATAGTAAGCGCTCAATAAATACTATTGAATGAATAAGTCACCTTATGTGAACTGGTGACCATCAACACAGATGGAAAAGGCTTTAACAACCATGGAAGAAAAGCTTATTGTCCTATCAATGCCTGAACATAATCACACTGGTAGCTTATTTCCAATTGATGGAAATCCCAGGGGACACTACACTGAGAGGACCAGCCAAGGAGTCAGCTGGGTCCCTGAAAAGCCTGCTTAAGCAGTTCCTTAAGTAACAAGACAATAATAAAGTTCCTATGCCTCCCACCTTCTAAAATGGGGATGACATCCCACCGGATTATGAATTGGAAGTTTAATCAGAAGGTGAAAAATTAATAATCACACTTCAGAGATACTGATATTCTTCAATAAACATCTTGCAGAAAAGAACTAAGGAAGATTTTGTCTGTTCAAAACAATATCACTTGTATACAAGTGTAACATTGATAAATGCTTAAAACAAATGGAATTTAATAGAATCTTGATTTTCTCAGTGGAGGGGGAGAGTGCAAAAAAAATGCAGCCCAATGACATAGGATAGGAAAGTTCCCTCCTCCTCATTAAAGATTGGCCAGTGGCATTTAGAAATAGCACTGGCCACCAATTCACCTCTTCATGTATGCACAATGAATAGTTATTAACATGCTTGGTTAAATTCAGCGATTTGAAAGACAATTTTATTCCATTATAAATCCATTTCTAATGGGCTTCATTTTCACATCAGTAATCTGATTAAGAAAAAACATTTTCTGAGACAGAGGATAAATCAGACCTACATCACAAGTTTGGGACTGTTTATAAAAATCCACTAGGAGTGGATTTCTTAGCAGTCAAAAGTATGTAGAATACAGATTTGTCCTTTACTTTGAGAATGACTAATCTAAACCCAACATTTCTATGTCTATGCAATTATAGCAAAACAATCTATATTCATGAACACATCACTAAACACAGTCTTTTCATTTGTTTGTTGCTCTAAGAGATCAAAGGCAGGTGACAAGAGGAAGCAGGGAGCTGGGTGATTAACAAGTGACCCTGGCCCCTGTATGGTCATGTAAAAACTCCAAACCAATTAATAATAATAATAATGTTGGTATTTGTTAAACGCTTACAATGTGCTGAGCATTGTTCTAAGTGCCGGGGGAGAAACAGGGTAACCAGGTTGTCCCACATGAGGCTTATAGTCTTAATCTCCATTTTACAGATGAGGTAACTGAGGCACAGAGAAGGTAAGTGACTTGCCCAAAATCACACATCTGACAGGTGGCGGAGCCGGGATTAGAACCCATGACCCCTGACTCCTAAACCCGTGCTCTTTCCTCTGAGCCATGCTGCTTTCATATGGAAATTTTCATGGGTGATATTATGCATTGAGCACGCTTACACAATAGTAAGTATATTCTTCGGGAAAGATTGTTACTTTGGAAATATACTGTGTCTGCTAATTCTGCTGCATTGCACTCTCCCAAGCACTTCGTACAGACCTCTGTACATAGTAAGTGCTTAATAAATGCCATTTATTGACTGACAGCCCCATGTCATCCACGTGAATGTGTCTGTTGTACTCTCCCAAGCGCTTAGTACAGTGGTCTGCCCACAGCAAATGCTCAGAAAATACAATTGACTGAGCTCTCACCAGGAATATGAATTAGGTAATATTTTTCTGATGGACAAAGAGGATGTCAACTTACACAGTCCCTCAACCTTGTACCCACACCACTCACTCCAACCTGGAAGATTTTCAGGGCCTGCAAATTCCAGGCAAGCTGAGTTTGGTAAGGGACTCAGTTCCCTCGGATCACAGTTGCCGACCATGTGGACCCCTGAACCAATGAGGAGGGAAGTAATCTGATGGCAAAAATACTCCATTCCATAGGTTTGCCCTAATGTTTTCCAGCCCAATTGGGCTGATCGAAGAATTACGAAGCCCTCTTCATTAGTTAGACAATGAAGCAGTTAACATTCATTCCATTAAAAAACATGTGGCATCAATTAGCTTTCTTTCTCTCTGCTTCCACCCCAACCCCTCTGGCACATTAGAGAGTCTTATGTTGATATACTCAGGGCATTCCCAGAACCATTAGAAAATGTTACTATGTGAATGTTAAAAGTGCAGTTGGTTAAAAAGGGGTTATGGGATAAAATTGGAATTATTGGGTAAATTAAACAAAAAAATTCTGTGCTGTTTTTCTCAGCTATTAGATGTGGGAAGGTGGAGACATTTGACCTTGAATCTATCGAATACAAAGTCATCAGGGAAAAAATATTGATTGCCTGGATTATTTTAATAAATCAGTTGTATTTACTGAGCACTCATTATGTGCAGAGCACTATATTAAGCACTTGGGAGAGTACAATACGACAATTAGCACACATGATCCCTGCCCATAATGAGCTTAATAATGACATTCCTATCAATAAAACAAAATTAAATCTTCTATGGACCCAACTAAGAAACTACTATTCAGACATAGCATCAAACTCCTATAACTTGACTCCCTATCAATACAGCACTCTCATTTTAAGTGGGTTCATTTAATAGGATTGCCCATCAATATTTCATGAACCGCTAATAGTGTGAAACTCTGCAATCAGCAAAAAATAATCAGCAGGTAAACCGGACTACTTACGGTGGTAGAAGCAGAGGAGATCTGGTTTAATGCCATCAGCTGACAGGCAGAGCATCACAAAATACATGTGTGTATTTGCGAGCATTTGAATTATTCAGAAGCTATTGCACTCTAAATGTACTGCATAGGCATAAGATACACTAATTGTCCTCTGTTCCAATGGGATGGTGATATCGAAATATCTCATTTTTTCTTTCTACACTAATGCAGAAAAGGGAACTCAGAGTTCATGCCCTACACTTGCCAGGAGTAGTAGTGTTTTTACACTAAATACCTAAAGGAGAAGACATAACACAATGTCCATCATGTTAATTAACCTAACTGCCTTCAATGGACACTGTACTTCTCCAGACATTCAAGACACAAAAGAAAAATACCTAATGAATGCAAAAGCCAAAAGGATATTCCTTGGCCAAAATGAATTGTATGTTCAAAAGGGAAGCTGCAGTGCTATGCTCGAGTCAGTTTTAGTTACTCCATCTATTAAATAGTTGAACTCTGCATTTGGGGTTGACCTGATACAACTTTATGAAGAGAAAAACTAGGGGGAAAGAGATGATCCATAAAGTTAACTCGCCATCTTTAGATTTCTTTGGGCCACAAAATATATCCCCACGTGATTATATATTTCTGTACTGGGGAAAGAGTGGAACAGGATGGGAGGAGAGATGGGAGGAAATTAAGAAAAAGGAGAGGGAAGAGGGATGCATATGCTGGCAAAACACAAACAACTCCCTCAGGTCATTTCCCTTTAGAAGCATGATGCACTTGCTGAGAACAGATTCTTGGACTGAACACTTTATGGGTCAGAGACTGTCAATTTCTAGTTTGAAGGTCAATTAAATAAATGAAAAGTCTACACTGTTGTTAAGAGAAGTCAAACATAGCTACATTGTTCACAATAGCAATCTTACATTCCTGTACTAACTGCCAAAAATTTTGAGCAGGCTTTTTTTTTTCTCCCTTTAACACCAATGATTGGAAATGCAAACAAGACATTTTCATATGTTTGAACGGCTGATAATTCAAAGCAGACTTGTGTTCTACTTTCTGGGTTCCAGATTTCTGGCACAGGTTGTATTCCACTAAAGGCAGCCTCAGGAGATAAAATGAGATTTCCTAGACCAGTTCATTTACAATCCATAATTCGGGGTAAAGGGAGATTAGCTTTTGGAAATGACTTCTTTCAAAAAAATTCAGTGAAATCTGTTGGTGACACAACTGAAGACAAGCAGTTTGCAGCATTATCATTTGAACTGAGCCCTCCATGCCTGTCCCATTAACTTGTGGCATTTATCAATGGGGCCAAAACAGACCTTTACTGGGGACCTCTGGGCTTAGAGGAATTTTTGCAATTGCTTACACTGCAGATCTGAGTAGATGCCACACACTACTGCAATTCCGCAAACGCGCCATCAGCTCTCTTTGTGTAGGCCCCTGTGACACTGCAGTGATTGTGTGTTCCATAGCTAGTGATGGGAAGCTCACAATGAGACACACACACACTCTGTCTGCTCTTGCAGTGAGAGATTTGCTCTAGCTGAAAGCTACACTATACAAATATAAAGGCCAAGGAAAGAAAGGTATGTGCAGAGCAAACAAAACAACAGAGCCATTGTGCTTTGGTACTGAGGGGGGGGAAATAAAATAAAACCCTAAAAGGCAGGAAGCTATCAGAAGATTTGAAATGACCTGACACCAACATTTACCCCACAGAAACTATTTTTTTTTTAATTAATCTGGAACATTTATTTTCTGGTATGCTCTTAAATTAATTCCAATCCCTCAAAATTAAAGTATCCCATCTGAGGAATGACTTTTTTCCTACCCCTCTAAACACACTTTCCCCAAAAAAAAGGAAAAAGAGAGAAAAAGAAACAATTCTACTCACTTCAAATATAATTGAGAACACAAAAAAAATTTTTTAAAGTTTTGAAATGATTCATAAGCACATCCCTATCAAACAAATACCATTATTATTTATCCAGAGGAATTCAAACTCTTTTATAGTATTTGTTAAGTGTTTACTGTGTGCCAAATACTGAGGTAGATTCAAAGAGGTCAGATTGAACACAGTCCCTGTCCCACACAGGGCTCACCTTAATCTTCATTGTACAGATGAGGCAACTGAGACACTGGGAAGTTCATTCATTCATTCAATAGTATTTATTGAGCACTTACTTTGTGCAGAGCACTGTACTAAGCGCTTGGAATGTACAATTCGGCAACAGATAGAGACAATCCCTGCCCAATAACAGGCAAGTTAAATGATTTGCCCATAGTCACAGTAGACAAGTGGTGGAGCTTCGATTAGAACCCAGGTCTTCTAACTCCCAGGCCCGTGCTCTTTCCACTAGGCCACACTTCTCTAACATCCATGTGACTGGAAGCAGTGGGATGGACCAGGATTTTAGTGATAAAATTTGCATTTAAGAGAACAGTAAAGGAAGTCTCAGATGAAACTTTTCTTATGACGTCCTTAAGACTTGACTTTGGGGACAATATTTGGAAAGTTACTTGAAGCGAACAATAAGACCTTAGCAATGTCATTACAAGATGAGACCAATGGTCTATCCTGATCAAGTTCCTGTATCTGACTGTGGTAACAGGATGCCCTTATGTACATTCATAATAATGTTGGTATTTGTTAAGCACTTACTATGTGCCGAGCACTGTTCTAAGTGCTGGGGTAGACACAGGGGAATCAGATTGTCCCACTTGGGGCTCACAATCTTAATCTCCATTTTACAGATGAGGTAACTGAGGGACTGAGAATATCATTCATTCATTTAATCATATTCAATAAGCACTTACAGTGTGCAGAGCACTGTACTAAGTGCTTGGGAGAGTACAATATAGGGACTCTCCCAAAAGATCCCCAAAATTCCTTCTTGCAGCCTATTAAAGCCTTCTGGCATAGCTTTTAAATAAGTTTTTTTTTTCTTCCTCCGGCCAGCAGAAGGAAGTAATACAAAAAGGGAAAAATTTTGACATTGCTGAGGTGAATTAATATGGTCCCTGCGAACATGTTTACCAACTCCACTATACTGTACTCTCCCAACTCTTTGGGACAGAGTTCTGCACACAGTAAACACTCAATAAATACAGTGATTTAAATTCTTCCAGAAATATGAGAAACAGCGTGGTTCAGTGGAAAAAGCTCGGGCTTGGGAGTCAGAGGCCATGGGTGCGAATCCCAGCTCTGCCACTTGTCAGCTGTGTGACTCTGGGCAAGTCACTTAACTTCTCTGTGCCTCAGTTACCTCATCTGCAAAATGGGGATTAAGACTGAGCCTCACATGTGACAACCTGATTAGCCTGTATCTACCCCAGCGCTCAGAACAGTGCTCTGCACATAGTAAGCGCTTAAATACCAACAATATTATTATTATTATTATGAATACAACTGGCTTCAAATTGAGTATTTAAAGGAACACCATAATCACAAATCCAAAAAAACGCCTACCAAGAGTGTAAGGCAATCCTCGCTACACATTGTTTATAATTTACTCCTAATCATTACGTCGGATGGAATGGTACCACCAAGCATCAGGTTGCTACTGCTGGAGATGGAATACTCAACTGACTGGACCACTGTAATAACATTTCTCATAGTGTTAAGTTATTTGGGTGATTTAAGCTGGAAACTCTAGCTTGAGCCTTACACAATGTGCCCTGGGCCATATCTTTTGCCTCTGAAAATAAGAAAGCAAAAGTTAAGGGTCAATACAACTTGGCAGTTTTTTAGGAAATGCTGGATATTAGCTCCCCTTTAATAAAGACTCTTTGTTCGGGTTCCCCTGGACCCCGCCCTGCCCAGCCAGATACATCTTCACTACATACATTCCTTGAAGGGGCTAAAAGTGCTATAAAATGACCATTCCACTCCTAGGCTAAATTCACACAAACAGTAAGGTCTTCAAGACAAGGCAATTTGCTGTGTTTTTGCTTTTTTTTGGGAAAAGATAGTGGTGACACTTTGTAGCTCTAAACTCATTTTTAATCAATCATATCTCTGGGAAAGTAAAAATAAAAGACCAATGTCATTTGGTGTCCCTCGGCCACTGAAAAATACCACTTTTATTTCGCTTTATCAAAACTGTAAGGAGCCATGAAAATCACCTATGTCAGATTCAGTAGAGATCAGTTGTTCAGACGTGCATAAAATTTGGTTGCGCAGGCATCTCTTAACAGCCTTTTGTAATAAAAAATTAATTGGAACAGTACTGCAGTGTAGGAAAAAGAAAAGTCCAACTTAATCTTCATTTGCTCCAACTGAATAGCTACTGGGTTACCAGCAGCTAATAACTTCCTGAAATCTCTTGATTTTCTACTTTGGTTGGAGTTCCATGTCCTATAGAAAGAAGGACTGTAAACCTTTTTTCAGCATCTTCTTTAAAAGTTTGCCTTGCTCTGGCTTTTTCTTTATAGAAACAAGCTTTAAAATAATCCTTCCAAATGCCCAAACAACTTTTACCTAAAAATGTTCACTCAATCCCACAGTTCGATTATTCAAAATCCTATTCCAATGGATCATGTGAAAAGTTATAATTATTTTACTGGTGTTTTCCAAACTTTTTTTTTTTTAGAATAATGTTAAGTATGAGCAATTACAGCAAGCAAGATCATCTCTGTGTGTGGATAACAGGATGGTTTTGACATTATTTCATCCAGTGGCTATTTCAGGACATTCCCTGGGAAAAGAAATTTCACCTTCAGGCGTTTTTAACAGTTCTAAGGGATAATGCTTTTCATTCATCCAGAAAATAGTACATTTTTTAGAACAAATACTATTTAAGTACCAAAGATAAACAACAATCTAGTACTAAGGGGGGAATGTATCATTATATCAACTTTCATATGTAGCGGCGTGGCTCAGTGGAAACAGCACGGGCTTGGGAGTCAGAGGTCATGGGTTCGAATTCCGGCTCTGCCACTTGTCAGCTGTTTGACAGTGGGAAAGTCACTTCACTTCTCTGTGCCTCAGTTCCCTCATCTGTAAAATGGGGATTAAGACTGTGAGCCCCGTATGGGACAACCTGATCACCCTCTCCCCCAGCACTTAGAACAGTGCTCTGCACATAGTAAGCACTTAACAAATACCATCATCATCATTATTATTATTATTATCAACTACTTCTGCTCCCTTTCCCCATTCAACTGAAAGTTTCTTAGGGGCAGGCAGGGATCATGCTTTACTTTTTATGTTCGCCTAGCTTTTCGTACAATACATTGAACTTATGTTCAGCTTTTTCTTTGAATCTTTCCTTGGAGGAAAAAAAAACAAAACACAAACTTGAGTCAACCAAAAGTAGAGAAGCTGTGTGGCCTAGATGAAATAATAGTAATAATCATGATATTTGATAAGGACTTATGTGTGGAGCGTTCATTCAGTCATACTTATTGAGCACTTACTGTGTGGAGAGCACTGTATTAAGCGCTTGGTAGCAGTTTGGAAGGAGAGGAAAGGGCAGATCTTGGTGATGTCATGAAGGTGAGATCGGCAGGTTTTAGTGATGGATTGGATATATTGGGTGCATGAAAGAGCGGAGTCAAGGATGACACCATGGTTGAGGGCTTGTGAGACGGGAAAGATGGTAGTGCCGTCCACAGTGACGGGAAAGTCAGGGAAAGGACAGAGTTTGGGAGGGAAGATAAGGAGCTGAGTCTTGGACATGTTGAGTTTGAGGTGGCGGGCAGACATCCAAGTAAAGATGTCTTGATGGCAGGAGGAGATGTGAGCCTGGAGGGAGGGGGAGAGAAAGGGACGGGGAGGGAACAGGGGAGGAGATGTAGATTTGGGTGTCATCTGCACAGAAATGAAAGTGGAAGCCATGGGAGCAAATGAGTTCACCAAGGGAGTGAGTGTAGATGGAGACCAGAAGGGGACTAAGAACCGATCCTTGAGGAACTCCTACAGTTAGGGGATGGGAGGGGGAGGAGGAGCCTACCAAGGAGACAGAGAATGAACGGCCAGAGAGATAAGAGGTGAAACCAGGAGAGAACAGAGTCAGTGGAGCCAAGGTTGGAGAACATGTTGAGGAGAAGGGGATGGTCCACAGTGTCAAAGGCAGCTGAGAGGTTGTGGAGGATTAGGATAGAGTAGGAGCTGTTGGATTTGTCAAGATGGAGGTTATTGGTGACCTTTGAGAGGGAGGTTTCAGTGGAATGGAGGGAATGGAAGCCAGATTGGAGGGTGTCCAGGAGAGTATTGCAGGAGAGGAGTCTGAGGCAGTGAGTATAGACGACTCACTCCAGGAGTTTGGAAAGGAAAGGCACTAAACTAAGCACTGGAATAGTCTGTAAGCTCTTTGTGAGCAGGGAACATGTCTACCAAATGTTCCGTTAAGCTGAACTCCCACGTGCTTAGCACTTGCTCTGCACACAGTAAATATTCAATATGATTGACTGGATACAAGATAATTGGGTTGGACACAATACCTGTCCCACACAGAAGAGGAAATTGAGACAAAAAGTTAAGTAGTTAAGCCAGGTCCTCTGACTCCCAAACTTGGCTCATTCCATTAGCCCATGCTGCAAGAGCAAGGAACTGGGAGTCTGGAGACTTGGGTTCTACTCCTGGATGCACCACCTGCCTCCTGAATGACCTTGGGCAAGTTGCAATTGCTATGTGCCTCAGCTTCTTCATCTGAAAAATGGACCTAAAATACCAGTTCTCCCTCCTCCTTAGCTCCTGAGTGCCATGTGGACAGAGACTATGCCCAACCTGATGATCTTGTATCTACTCCAGCCCTTGGCATATATTAAGCACTTAAATACCACAATTAAGAAGTCAGAACAGTGCTTTAGCTGTAAAATAGAGAAGCAAGAGCCTTGAAACAAACAATTCACCAGTCAGAGGGGGGCAACTAATCCATCATTTAGATACAAGAATAGCTGTTAAAATGCCTGCAACAGATTGAGAATTCCTACCTTAGATTAACACTCAATCTTGTGACCTAGATAAATCTTCCCTCTCTAACAGAGAGAGAGAGAGCAAGAGAGGGAGCAAGCACATCTGCTGCTTCTCTTATCTGTCTCACTAATGACATGGTCCCAGACCTTGTGCCAACACAGAGTTTAAAACTATTCTTCAGAGGCCTGATCCAGATGATTTATCCATGAGTGAGACCGGAGGGGCTGTCTGCTTTGAGGAGATTTTGTCTTCCTCTAATAAAAGAAACAATTTAGTTGAATAGAAAGTTTTGACTGTAACAATAAACCATAACCTTGGATTACCCAGGAAAAAAAAAGTGCTGGTTTAGTTTTTCACTGACACTAATGGGTGACCTGGGACCAGAGTGGCTGTTTAGAGATGTCAGTCCTTGCATGCATCATCTGAGTATCAAAATTTAATCTTGCAAACATTCTCATATTTAGAGATTTCTCAAAGAGGGCCAGAAAGATCAATATATATAAATAGTAAAGGGATTGTCTGGATATTTGGGAAATTAATGATAAAAAAACTAAAAAAATGCATTTGACCTATGATGATGATGGTATTTGTTAAGTGCCTACTCTGTGTCTAGCACTGTTCTAAGAACTGAGATAGATACAAGTTAATCAGGTTGGACACAGTCCCTGTTCCACTTGAGGCTCAAAGTCTAAGTAGGAGGGAGAACAGGTATTTAATCCTCATTTTACAGATGAGGAATATGAGACACCGATCAGTTAAGTGATTTGCCTAAGGTCACACATAGGCAATTAGCAGAAGTGGGATTAGAACCCAGGTCCTTGGACTCCAAGGCCCATGCTCTTTCCACTAGGCAACACTGCTTCTATGGAAAACAGCTGCACCCTCGGAAAACAGCTGCAAGGAAAGCCCCCCACCAAAAACAAAGTTGCTTCATGAAACCCACCACATCCACTTAGCATTTCCTCCTGCCTTCAGGTCATCTCTACTAGAATATCCCACTGATATCTCAAACCTGAACAGTTCCAAACCAAAATTCACCTTCCCTCCCAAACCCTGTCCTCCAACAAACTTTCCTATTGTCATAGACATTACTACTAGATGTTCTTCCCCTTGATTCTTTTACGAGATGTTCTTCCCCTTGACTCTATTTATTGCCATTGTTCTTGTCTGTCTGCCTCCCCCGATTAGACTGTAAGCCCGTCAAACGGCAGGGACTGTCTCTTTCTGTTGCCGACTTGTTCATTCCAAGCGCTTAGTACAGTGCTCTGCACATAGTAAGCGCTCAATAAATACTATTGAATGAATGAATGAACTACTATCCTCCTTGTATCATAAACCCTTAAACTTGGCATTACTGTCTACTCTCTCCTCTCATTCATTTCACACATTCAACGTCATGAAATCCTTTTGTTCTACCTTCACAACACTTCTAGAACCTGTTGTTTCCTCTCCATCCAACCTGCAACCATGTTGATCTAAGCACATTATATCCTACCTTAACTACCCCATCAACCTTCTCACTGACCTCCTCCCTGCCTCCTTTTTCAACCCTCCAGTTCATATATCGTACTGCTACCTGAATCATTTTCCCAAAAAACAAAAATCACATTCAGTCCATATCTCCCCTTTCCTCAAAAACCTCCAATGGCCGTCCATCCACCTTTGTATCAAACAAAAACTCCTTACCATCAGCTTTAAAGCACTTGATCAGCTCTCTCCTCTTACCTCACCTCACTGACCTAAGGAAACCAAATCTACACTCCACTCCTGTAACAACAACCTACTTTGTAACTGTCATCTATCTCGCCACCAAGCCCAGCCCATGTCCGCCCTTGGGCCTGAAACTCCCTCCCCGTTCATATCCGACAACCACCATTCTCAGCACCTTCAAAATCCTCCTAAAAATAATGTGAGAAGCAGTGTGGCCTAATGGATAGAGCATGGGCCTGGGAATTCGATGGTCATGGGTTCTAATCCCAGCTCCACCACCTGCCTGCTGTGTGACCTTGGGCAAGTCACTTCACTTCTCTGTGCCTCAGTTACCTCATCTATAAAATGGGATTGAGACTGTGAGGCCTACATGGGACAGGGACTGTATTCAACCTGATTTGCTTGTATCTGCCCCAGCACTTAGTACAGTGCCTAGCACATAGTAAGTGCTTAAATACCAAAATTATTACCTCCTCCCAGAGGTCTTCCCTGACTAAGCCCTCACTTCCCCATCCGCCCTCCCTTCTGGATCAACTAGGCTGGGTATCCCTTAAGCACTTTGATACCCCAGCCCCACAGTACTTGTGTACATATTCTAAATATTCTACTACTTCCCTTTCCTGTAATTTATTTTAATGTCTGTTATTCAGACTTGGGAGGCCTCTTGAGAAGTAGCATCGTGTAATGGATAGAGTAGACTGTAAGCTCGTCAATGGGCAGGGATTGTCTCTGTTGCCGAACTGTACATTCCAAGCGCTTAGTATGGTGCTCTGCACATGGTAAGCGCTCAATAAATACTATTGAATGGAGTACAGGCCTGGGAGTCAGATGGTCATGGGTTCTACTTCTGACCTGGACACGTATCTGCTGTGTGACCCTGGGCAAGTCACTTCACTTTTTGGGGCCTCAGTTACCTCATCTGAAAAATGGGGATTGAGACTGTGAGCCCCACATGGGACAGGGACTGTGTCCAACCCACTATGCCTGTATCTACCCAGTGCTTAGTAAAATGCCTGGCACATAGTAGGCGCTTAAAAAATACCATCAACTATTATCTCCAGCACAAGTTTCTGAAGGAACTAAATCTGATCATCCCATTTTATAGACATCTATAACTACCTAAGAGCTTAAGCAGTGCCTAATCCACATACTTAAGGTCATAGGAGTCAGTAACCCTAGAAATGAAATTACATTCTGAATGCATGACATTTTGGACATTTTAGTGCCTGTGCAAGCAAAGTGGAATATTTTTGAACATCATTTTAATGAGGATTCAAACAAGGCTAAGCCCTGCTGAAACCCTTTAAAATTTGCTGAACTTGGCAGGAACAGTGTAACTTGCAATTAGAACACTCTCCATAGAATATATTTAACCTAATTTTAGCAGCAATTGTGCAGGGCAGACAAGACTATCATTTTGAGGGGCAAGGACAATTAATCACCCCCTCAGAATTTGAACTCCCCAGGCAGACCGTGGCATCTGCTTGGCAGTATCAGGAGTTTTTACAACCCCTACCTCTCCATCCCAGACCCTGTCCTTCCCAGGGTCACTTCAGGCCAGCCTCCTTGAGACTAGCAGGCCAGAAATGAGATGAACAGAGCAACATCAAGCTACTAACACTGCCAAGCACCACCTGTCTACACGGCATCCTTCCAGGCCAATCAAGAGGTGCACATGGTTCCCATGAGCTTGCCTTCTCACAGCCAAACACCCCTCCTTACTCATTTGCATCAGACAATACCAGCAGTTTTCATTCCACTGAAAACAAGGCCTACTATTAGCAAGATTAAAAAATGGGAAAGCTGTGGTGATTTTTTGTGGGTTTCTCCCCCACTGAAGAACAGAAGTTTCCTTTGCTAAAGATAAATCTCCCAAGTGTTTCAAACCCGGCTCACTTTGTTACAGTCTTTCCAACACTGCCTGTTTATTTTGCGACAGCTGCTAACCCTTGCGAAGTGCGTGACAAAACACTGGCCTGTGTTTATCCAGTGTTTAGCTTTTCTTGTCTTCACAAAAAGGAAAGTGATTTACCCACAAACATTATGAAGTTTCTAATAACTCTTGTTTATCAAAATGCCCACTTAAGCTTTCAAAACACTGGAGGGTAAATACATATTGTTACTAAAGGTAAAGTACATAAAAAAGTCTGTGCTGGGCCTCCGGAGCTGCATTCATGATACTAATTTTCATCACATTTGAGGGACGAAAACACCACTAATTCCAAAATTTTTATAGGAACAGACTAAAATATTCTGACATAAGCAGCAGCCTCTTCTTGGGGGCAACTGCTACTCTGGAGTCAGGGTTGCCACTCCAGAGACTTGGGCCTCAATTCAAGGCCCCAAACAGTCCCTCTACCACTTGAATGGAGGGAAGGAGATCAGAGGGCCATGGAGGGGGTGGCATGGATGTCTGCCAAAGCCAGAAGCGCGAGGGCAGCAGAACGCACCCAGAGGTCCCATCGAAGCTATCAGTGCCCCAGTCATGGGAGCCTGGTATGCCAGCCAGGATGAAATGGGTGTGAACCACTCTGGACTTATCTCTGAGGTAGTTGATCCCGGTTCTTAGTCAATGCATGGACCGTTGGGGGCATCCGGAAACTCCTCCAAGGTTCTCCTTGGGAGGCATCACTTTAGAGGTTAGTCCAAGAGGGCTGACCATTTTGTTTGATGGGTTCCACACCCCCATTTTGCTGCTCAGTGGTTAGGTCGGTGTTTCCTGATACAAATAATACCAATCATATTTGCTAAGCACTTGTTGTGTGCCATGCACTGGGGAATATAAAGATGATCTGGACAGACACAACCCACATCCCAGATGGAGCTCACACTCTAATTAGAAAGGAGAACAGGAACTGCATCCCCATTTTACAGATGAAGAAACTGAAGTACAGAGAAGTTAAATGATTTGCTCAGGGTCATATAGCAGGCCAATGGCAAAATAGGGACTAGAACCCATGTCCTCTTACCCCAGGCCTGTACTCTTTCTAATAGACCACATCCGTCTCCAAAGTTTGGGGTGACACTGCTTCTGGACTTCTCTTTCTCTGAATGCATCTGATAAGCAGAGACTGAATTTTAAAGATGTTGACTATCTTGCTTCAATATCATTTTTTTTTTGTCAGTCCAATCTTAAAAGCCGGCAGGCCTTAACAAATCTTACCAAACCAATGATACAGAAATGCAATACTTTTCCAAAAATAAATATTGGGAGTCAGGAAATAACCTGATTAATAATAATGCTGAATTTGTTAAGCGCTAACTATGTACGGAGAACTGTTCTAAGCGCTGGGGTAGTTACAGGGTAATCAGTTTGTCCCATATGGGGCTCACAGTTTTCATCCCCATTTTACAGATGAGGTAACTGAGGCACAGAGAAGTGAAATGACTTGCCCACAGTCACACAGCTGACAAATGGAAGAGCCGGGATTCGAACCCATGACCTCTGACTCCCAAACCCGGGCTCTTTCCACTGAGCCACGCTGCTTCTCTGCTTCTCTTGATTAGAAACCAAGATTCATTCATTCACTCAACTGTATTTATTGAGCATTTACTGCATGCAGAGCACTGTACTATGTGCTTGGTAGTGTACAATATAACAATAAAAAGACATGTTCCCTGCCCACAACGAGCTCAGTCATTTCATGCAGACATGGCCTAAAATTCAACTGGTCTCAATGCTACTCTAATGGACAGGGACTCTAGTAATTACACTTTAACTTCTACTCCTCCCAAGAGCTGATGAAATGTCTGCACCCCCAGCAGCTAGTCTGCAAGCTTACTACTGAGAATGGTCTCAAGAGCACATAATTAACCCAGATTATGATGGCATTTGTTAAGCGCTTACTATGTGCAAAGCACTGTTCTAAGCGCTGTGGAGCTTGTCCCACGTGGGGCTCACAGTCTTAATGCCCATTTTACAGATGAGGTAACTGAGGCACAGAGAAGTTAAGTGACTTGCCCAAAGTCACACAGCTGACAAGCGGTGGAGCCAGAATTTGAACCCATGACCTCTGACTCCCCAGCCCATGCTCCTTCCACTGAGCCACACTGCTTCTCTGACTAATTCTGTCCCCCAACTCCCTCCTGCCCTCCTCCTCCCCCTACTCCAGACTTCTTCACAATCAATCAATAGTATTAACTGAATTCCTGTGGGCAGGGCACTATACTAAATGCTTGGGAGAGTAAAAGACAATTAGTGGCCATTATCCCTGCTCTCAGTTTAGGCCATTCTGCCAGGCACAAATTCTTATGGATTTGTTTGATTTTAGGTTCAATTATCTATGCCATCTGAATCTGCCTTCCACCATCCTGGGGGAGAGAGGAAAGCAGGCACAGCTTGGTAACCATCTCCAGAAATCCTTGGCTGCAGTTGTGACTGTGTACTCTGAGCCCTGAGAAGCCTGACACCTGCTCCTCTAGTCACAGTACCTACAGATATTTGGATTTTTTGTGTCTTGTCATACTGTTTTACTTCATCTCTTAGGTGCCTGGCATCTGACCATTCCCCAATCCCCCCCGCTTTTTTTTTTGAGGACTGTGAAACCCCTAAAGGATCGTAACCATATCTGCTTCCTAACCTCTGTATTCCTTCTCAGCATTTAGTACCACGGTCTGCACACAGTAATAAATGGCTTTTGAGCACTTACTGGGTGCAGAGCACTGTACTGAGTGCTTGGGAAAGTCCCATACAACATAGATGGGAGGCGCAAGCCCTGCCCACAGGTAGCTTACAACCTTCGGGGCAGGCAGACATTAAAATAGATTACCGGTAGGAAAAATAGACAAATATCTGCAGAAGTACTGTGGGGTTGGATAAGTTTTACGTTATTAAGCACTTACTATGTGCCGAGCATTGTTCTAAGCACTGGAATAGGTTATCGGGTTGGACAGAATCCCTTTCCCATATAGGGCTCACAGTCTAGATAGGAGGGAGTCGGGTTTAATTCCCATTTTACAGGTGAGGAAACAGGCGCAGAGAAGAAAAGTGACTTGCCCAAGATGACAAAAAAAACAAACAAAAGCAGCTCAACTGCTGATTTGATGTTGCCAGGCGGGAGGATAGATGTGTGTATGTGTGTGTGCCTGCTGAGAGGGTGGATGAATATCAGAGTGCTCGTGAGCACTCAAACACTATTACTTCTATGCCTCAAATTAGCTATACATGCTCCCATTATTGTATACCTTTCCCTATAGATCTGCATATCTTCACTATCAGATGGAAAGCTTCTTGGCATTAGAAGCATATGTTACGCTTCTTGTGTACGTTTCCCAACCACCCAGTACGCATTCAATCATAATTAATAATTAATTTGATGATAATTAATAATGGATAATTAATTTTGACAACAAAATGAGGCTGGTATCATCTTAAAAGCACGTTATTGGAGTTCAGAAAGTAGTTGCGAGTGTACTTGGGGTAACAATAGCAATTGAAGGCCAAGAAAATCTAGATGGCTTCCGTTATCTTGAATGGTGTAAAATAATTAACTTTCCCCTTCTATGTCTACCACTGACTCCTTTTTTTTATATGTGTTAAGCAATTACTATGTGCTAGGTGCTTGGGTAGATTCAAGTTAATCAGGTTGGACACAGTTCCTACCATACATAAGGCTCACAATCTTAACCCCCATTTTACAGATGAGGTAACTGAGGCACAGAGAAGAGAAGCAACTTGGAAGTGACTTCTCCAAGGTCACACAACAGACAAGTGATAGATAGGGAATAGAACCCAAGTCCTTCTCTCACCCAGGCCCATGCTCTGTCCACTGAGCCATGCTGCTCCCTTTCTTACTTATTCTTAAAATGTGAGCTCCTTGAGGGCCAGGAACCATGCTCAAGTCTCACCTGTATATTATTTTCCTAAGGTTAGTATAGTGCTTTGCATGCTGTAAGCAACTAAATACTCTTACTTCTTAGATAATCTCCTTTTCTCACCTTTTGCCTCTGCTTTATTTGATCAGGCAAACAGGCTTCATCAGTCTTCTCTGCACCCTAGCCTCCTTGAGACCTGCCCTATATTTCCTGGCCCTACTCTAAATGAATAGGTCTCACACACTTGGATAAATTCTCAATGTATTTGCAAGACTACTCAATAGTCTTACTACACATATTATCATCAGAATTATGAATATTTGATCCAAACTTGGGATGCATTTTTAAAAAGGAAGAGCAACATCTAAAAACCTAAGTTTAGCAAAATAATGTCCATGAGAAGCAAAATCACCAGGCTGAGAATCTGGGCCACTAACAGCAAACTGGCATCATCTGCTCCTGGCTCCCAAGGAGGAGCTTATGACACATGAAAAAGGCCCTGTCTAGGAAAGCAGGTCAAAAATAATCATATAAAGGACAACCAAATGTCTTCAGGGCATCTGACAACCCACATTATGGGCAAACTTCATTTCAAAGTCACTTTGGGGTTTTTTTTTTTTATTATCTCCTTAAAAAAAAGTATGCTTTGAGTCAGTAGTAACTCAATTACTTCAGATAATTGCTTTTAAAATTAAAAACTAAAGTCATAGCTGTGCTTTATTCATTTCTGTTCTTCTGCATCCAAGAGAATGGGCGTACTCTGGGTGTTCTGTGCATTTTGGAACCTTTTAAAAATGACATTACCAAGTGTAATGTTTAGAATACTTAAGCTTTAGCTTTTTACAGAGCTAGCATATAAGATGCTGGAATCAAATGACCAGTTTTAAGAGTTTTAAGTTTACCTCTTCCTTTTGGTTGCTAAGCAATGTCTTTCCCCTTAAAAATTTTATTTTACAAAACAAATGGATAAAGTTTCCCAGGCAAAGACCTTCTCCATTGACTTTTAGCCTGAAATGGATTTCCATGTTTGATTTATTAGCAATACTGACAGGCTCTGCACAATGTCTGTACTATAACACCCAAAGTACCTTACTGTAACATACTGTTTTTTTAGCTATTGCAACTATTTTGTTATGCATATTTCCTACTGTGCTTTCTTAGTCTTTAAAAGTAAATACAATTATTTAAGGGCAGTGAATGTTGTACGTCTTAAATAAGCTATTTTAGGATACATTACTATCGGACATTAGCTTTACAATATTGTTTTGGGCTTTCTTGGGGATGCAGAAATTGGCATGGGTACTATGCCATGAACCAACCTGCAACAGAAGTCACCTCCTTGGCAACAGGATTAGAAAATGAAGATTGACAAATCTAAGAGACTGGTTCCCATTTCTTTTTGCAATATTCATATTTTTTGAAAAAATATACATTATAAAATAGGCCCCCCCCCCCGCCCCAGCAACACACACACCTTAACATTCTCTCACTGTAATCCACCCATGAAAATAAGTACTGACCCATATGCCCTATGATGGCTTAATGACAACTGGACATTGATCCTTTGAAAAAAAGTAAAAATATAAGAAACGCTGTCTCTCCTTTCTATTATTTTTGGTTGAGTTTCATGGGAATCGGTGCTGGTATGGGAGTTCAAAGAATATTAGGAATCCTCAAACTGCCATAGTGAAAATAAACACTATTTATGACTTCATACAGTAAGAAAGAAAATAAGGCCATGAGAAGGGCTGTTATTGAGTTGTACTGGTTAGGTATCCAGCTCGGCATTCTGGCTTCGATAACGGCTACAGGATGCTCTGTGTGATGGTTGTCCTTATGGACATCCATCCTCATGTTTGTGGACAGAATATCTATTCCCTAACTTTTTTCTTCTATATCCCTACCTTTCCCTCTAGCAATCCAGAAGTCACCCATGAACTTACCCAAACCCCTTTAGAATCTATTGACCTTTCTATCCTGCATAGCTGTCTACTGAAAGAAATTCCAAAAACCACTTGCCATATGAAAAAGAGTTCTCTCATGTTGACTTTAAAAATCATCAGATAAAATATTGATATGGGAGATGTAGATTTCTAATTGGTGATTTTTTTTTAATTAGCCTGGTTTGCATAGAAAAACCATTCAAAGGCATGTGACGATTTTTGAGGCCATGTTTAGTACTTACACTAAACTTCTTGTGACCAGAAGTTCACAAGATGAATATTTTACCCATCGATTCAATACTGTAAATAATGGTATTTGTTAAGCACTTACTATGTGCCAAGAACTGTTTTGAGTGATGTAACCTAATAATATTAATATTATGACTCAAAGGCTTTATCACAGAGAAAGCACCCACAGTGTGCTTGGCTGTGGTAAGAAAATGGTCTCATCTCCCATGAAGGCATTCTAAGACAAGGCAGAAAAGGATTTAAAGAACTAGAAAAAAATATAGAAAAAATAAAGAGGATGGATTGTGTTAGTGGAGGGGAAAAGCTGCTGGAAGATTTAAAAATTCAACTTGTGTAGAATCACCTTTTGACTAATATGAAGGTAAATGCAAGCAAATAACCCAGAGAATCAGCCATTAAGGACTACCATTTTGACACTACGATGCAACTCTGCAAGATACCAAAGCAGACAAATTATGATCTCTGTACTATTAGTTAAAATGTTGGGATTAATAAACCCTGCATCTATTTAAAAAAAGCAGATCAATTTTAAATAATTGAGATGACTAAAGAGAGAGGCATTCAAAAGTATACAACGGAGTTCAGAAGGAATTGGCCTGCTACAAGGAAATTTATGAAGTCATGAGGTGGTTGTTGAATTTAAATTGGACAAACTATTGACTAAAATTGAAATACCACTTGCACAGTCAGAACAGGCTTCCACTTCTGCAGTCTACTGAAAAGTTCCTTAGCCACACTATATTCCATATTGAATGTTGTGATATAATGCTTTGAATTGCTTTAACATAGATTAAACAGCAATTTAATGATGTTTAATGTAACAGTATACTGCACATAAAGGAATTTCACAATTTTCCAGAGATTTTGGAACAGATCTCAGTTCATAACTAAGTCTATGGGAAAAATATTCCCACAGGTCCATTGCTCATGAAACATCCATATTTTCAAGGAACACATCATGACTGTACTGTGGGGTACTCCTGCATAAACATATTTATAAAACAAAGGTAATACAGATTACTTCACACTTCCTTGAGCTCCTCACTGATCTAACACATGGCTTGGCACACAGTACAATCTAAGAAAGCCTCGACTCAGGGAAAAAGAGGAGGTCAAAGATCCCCAAAGGAAGAGTCTTGGGAAGGTGACAGGATCTTAGGAAAATGAAGGCACTCAATCAGCTCTCTCCTACTTCTCCTCACTCCACCCCAGCTCTCAATTTTGTTCTTCTCAACTTGATCACATCTCTCTTGCCACTCTCTCACTATCTCTCACTAATGCCCTCTCTCCTTTCCCGGGACTCCCTCTCCCTTCACATCCAGTAGATCACATCTCTCCCCCTCTTCACAGCCCTTCTGAAATCATATCTCCTTTAGGATCTTTCCCTGATTCATCTCTCCTCTCCTCCCCTACTTCTCCTCCTTACTGCTACCTTGCACTTCTGCACCACGCTCCCTGTAGCACTGATGGACATATCTTTAAACTCTGTTGCCTTCCCCTTATAGGCAATTTATTTCAGGACCCATTTTCCAAGGGAGCACTCAATAAATACTATTGACTGACATTAATTAGAGACCAAAGGGTATGCCTGGGTTGGCTTGCACTGATGAGCGTTCTCATTCGCCAACAAAGGTCCTTCTAAATATGACCGATACATGGCAATATAATCAACTGAACAAACAACATTAATACCCCTACTGTGTGCACACTAGACTAGCTGCAAGATTCAGTAACATGCTGCCAAGAACTAACGTCCAGACATTTTTCTCATCTAATTGCAGCTCTGAAAAACCGAGTCTGCCTATCCCTTTGATCACATAGCCTCTAGACTGCAAGCTCATTGTGGGCAGGGAATGTGACTGCTATATTGTACTCTCCGAAGTGCTTAGTACAGTGCTCTGACCACAGGAAGAGCTCAATAAATATGATCAACTGACCCCAAATGGAAGCATCTAGTTGTCTTGTTTTTTCCATCAATTGATTAAAGGCTTATAGCTCAAGTGAAATTAATCTCATTACCCAAAACAAAATTTTCCAAAATGAACCACAGGAGCTACTAAACCCCTGCATCAACAACATTTGGCTATTAGGAGTCCATTGCCCAAATCCAACCTTAGATAGCCATTGTTCTGTTTCTGATGCAGCTAGACTAATCAAAATCTGCTTCAGGCTTGACAGGCCCCTCAGGGCCGGTTCAGGAGGATTTTGAGTAGAAACACATTTCTACCCATCTCCACTATTTTGAGACATCAATCCATTTCTCACTTCAGGAACACGGCAAGCTGGACCCACAGTCAAAACAGAGTTTATGGTCTTCATTTGCCTTTCTTCTGCTATTGAACCCCATGGATTAAAAAAAAATCTCTTTGAAGACAATAAAAAGAGGTCTCCCCATCAGATCGAACATGTTCCAAAGGCTGTCTCATATATCATAATGAGGTTTATCCCTTGAGCATCTCAGGAGACCAACTAAGCTGGAGGGAAGTGTGAGGAGAAATTTCTTTTCTTGTTTTTCCCAGCTTCAAAAGGGGAAAGGCCTGACATTCCAGCGTGGGCAGAAACAATCCCCCACCCCCCACCCTTGGTCCTATGGGTGGATAAGACAGATGCCAGAGGGAAATGAAAGCCACTTTCAATGGCCTTGAAGTGGTGCAGGCTGTGCCTGGCAAGAACCTAACCCTCTCACAGTGTTTTCTCTTGCTTTTTTGAAAACTCAACCATTTGCATATCTTAGTACTAGGCAGCAGCAGAACCCCAATTGTATAAAGACTATTCTCTTCAGAGGCATGCCAGGACAAATTGGGCACTGTGAATCCACAACATGACACTCGGGGTGGGCAGGGAGAAGGCCCCAATATTTTCATCCTCCACTTTTCTAACTGAAATGGGATATGATCCTCAAGTAGCAACATCTTTTTGCAAAACCTCTGTATTTCCTTGGGTTTTTCCTCTTTAATAATAATAATTATGGTACTTGTTAAATACTTACTCTATGTCAAGCACTGTTCTAAGCCCTGGGCGCTTACTATGTGGATATAAGATAATCAGGTTGTACAGTTTACATTTTACAGATGAGGGAACTGAGGCTTAAAGAAGATAAGTTAGGTGCCCAAGGTCACATAGCAGACATATGGTGGAAGCGGCATTAGAACCCAGGTCCTTCATACTTCCAGGCTCGTGCTCTATCAACTAATCTACGGTGCTTAGCCAACAGCACTGTTCACATTTAGGGTAGTTCGGAACTGCTGAGAATGGCAAGAATGGTCAGGAAAATGTCTGTTAATACTGTTATACTCTCACAGTCCCTTAGTACAGTACTCTGCACATAGTAAGTGCTCAAAAAATACAACCGATTGATCAATGAACACTTCATTGTAAGAAATCTGTTGTGCTTGGATTATGTCTGTATTAAAAAAACCTCCAAAAATATTGATAAATTGGAAAATAAAAGACTAGGGAGTTAGATCTATTGTGGTTTGCATTACTTCAAGTGATAGTTATATCCTTCAAGGCATGAATTTTAATTTTACTTTGGAAAGGGGTCTTCAAATCATCCCAACGATATATATTTGAACAAATTTCAAAATTTGCTCAGCACGCCGCTGCTGCTTTCCAAACAGGATATGAAAAAGCTTTTAATTCATTCAACTCACAGATTTCCAATAAGGGCAAACTGGCTGACTCGTGCTTGGCCTCCTCAGGGTGGCAATATCAAGCTCTGTAATCAGCTGTGGTTACAAAGTGCCAAGCAACTAGGTAACAATTAATGATCAAGCAATTTTTCCAATTGTTTTCCAGCTTGCAAAGTTACTCACTACAGGCTTTTCTCCAACATTTAAAGGTCCCTTGGCCAGTCTATGTCCCTATCTGACATTTCAATGCAAAGTCAAGGGATTCTATGAACATTGGGCATGTTGATGAAAAGTTCCCTTAGTCTATGGACAGTCCACTGGCCTTTCTTTCTCCTCTCTCTCTCTATGAATACTTTTGTGGTGACGGTGCCTCTCTGTCCAATCCACATCCAATGGTTTGACTAATCAGACATGCAACTTCCATGATGGTAAAGGACAGGCTATCACATGACAATTCAAGCCTTCACCTGAGTGGAAAGATAGAATGGGGCTTGTGGGGGTGGTACATGGATTAAGTGGATAGGAAGAGAAGGTTGATGCAGAGAGGATGGCCAGGGTGAATAGAAAATGATGAGAGGAGACCAAGAGAGGACATGTCTAGGGCAATGCCAGTCTCCCTATGATATGCAATCAAATTAAATTTATAACACATCAACCATCCTCCCAAACATCTTATCCACACTTTAAAAAGAAAGAACGGTATTTGTTAATCGCTTAATATGTGCCAAGCACTGTACTGAGTGCTGGGGTAGATAGAAGCTAATCAGGTTGGACACAGTCTATGTCCCACATGAGGCTCACTGTCTTAATCCCAATTTACAGATGAGGTAACCGAGGCACAGAGAAATTAAGTGACTTGTCCATGGTCACAACGGACAAGCTGAAGAGCTGGGATTAAAACCCAGGTCTAACTCCCAGGCCTGTCCTCCATTCATTCATTCAATCAATCATATTTACTGAGCGCTTACTGTGTGCAAAGCACTGTACTAAGCGCTTGGAAAGTACAATTCGGCAACAGATAGACAATTCCTACCCAACAACGGGCATGCTGCTTCTCTATACTTGTACACTTACTATATCTGCAGGTAGTATCCCTTGATTCATTCCCTGCCCATCCCACATAATCAATTGCTAACTACCCTCAGTGAAGATACTTTCCTCATACCTCCAAGCTATTTAGCCTTCATATAGGACAGTAGTGGAAAAAGCACAGGTCTGTCTAGGAGATCTGATTCTAGTCGCAGCTCTCCCGCTTACCTGTTGTGTGACTTTAGGCAAGTTACTTTTCCGTGACCAAGTTTTCTCCTCTGTAAAATGGAAATAAAATATCTGTTCTACCAATTAGAGCACGGAACAGGGACTGTGTCCAAACTGATTTTCTTGTATCTATCAATCATATTTACCGGGCAAACCTCAGCACTCAATACAGTGCTTGACACATAGTACTTGCTTAATACTATCATTAGTACTATCATTACACTTGAAGAGGATAAAGTCACCACAACCTCCAGAAGAGAAGAATCTTTCCGTTTTAAAGATTATGTTCACATTTGGTGAGCATACTTGACATTAGGTCAAACTATTCATCTCCCCTCCTAGCCCCACAGCACTTAGGCAAATCTCTGTAATTTCTTTCCTATCTCATCTGGATTACTGCATCAGTCTTCTTGCTGAACTCCCAGTCACCTGTCTCTCCCCACTACAGTTCATACTTCACTTTGCTGCCCGGATCATTTGTCTGCAAAAACATTCAGGGCATGTCCACCCCACTCCTCAAAAACTCCAGCGGTTGCCCAGCCACCACTGCATCAAACAAAAACTCCTTATCATTGGCTTTAAAGTACTTCACCACTTTGCTCCCTCCTACCTCACCTCGCTTCTCTCCTTCTACAACCCACCCACATACTTCGCTCCTCAAGTGTTAACCTTCTCACTGTGCCTTGATCTCACGCATCTTGTCGATGACCCCTAGCCCACATCATGCCTCTTGTCTGGAATTCCATCCCTCTTCAAATCCTACAATTACTCTCCCCACCTTCAAAGCTTTATTGAGGGCTCATCTCCTCCAAGAGGCCTTCCGAGGCTAAGCCTCTCCTTTCCTCATCTCCCACTCCCTTCTGTGTCACCCTGACTTGCTCTCTTTACTCTTCCCACCTCCCAGCCCTTATGTACGTATCTGCAATTTTATTTATTTGTATTGATGTCTGTCTCCCCGTTCTAGACTGTAAGCTTATTGTGGGCAGGGGATGTGTCTGTTTATTGATGTGTTGTACTCTTCCAAGTGCTTAGTACAGTGTTCGGCACATAGTAAGCGCTCAATAAATACTACTGAATGAATGAATATCTGTCTCCCCATCTAGAATGTAAGCTCCCTATGGGCCGGGAATGTGTCTACTGATTGTTGAATTGTACTTGCCCAAGCACTTAGTACAGTGCTCTGCACACAGTAAGCACTCAAATACAAGTGACTGTCTGACTACTCAGAACCTCCATCTCCTCAATGTATGCTTAGTGAGGTGAGACCCTCAGTAACACCACTTTCCTTCAGTCCTCCCTCTACACGTTTATAGCTGAGGCCAAGTGACAGGGTGATTTCAAGAGGCTGCTAAGCAGTATTATCTGGGACAGGGCTTGCACACAAGTTATTTGCTCAATTCTAACCAGACGGCATGTTGAACTCCTTCTTCTTATCACTAGTTTGTATTTATGTTTGTAAGTGTTTAAGTGGCACAAAATGCTGAAATGGGCAGTTAACTGGTCCTTCTGAGCTCTGTTTTCTCATGGCAGATACTCAATACACATCCACATGTGCTCTAAACCAGAGAGGGAGCTACATGGCCTAATGGAATCCTTTAACTGTTGGAGTTCCTCAAGGGTCAGTTCTTGGCCCTCTTCTGTTCTCCATTTACACTCACTCCCTCGGTGAACTCATTCGCTCTCATGACTTTGACTATCATCTCTACGCAGATGACACGCAGATCTACATCTCCGCCCCGTCCTCTCCCCCTCCCTTCAGGCTCGCATCTCCTCCCACCTCCAGGATGTCTCCACCTGGATGTCGGCCTGCCACCTAAAACTCAACATGAGCGAGACTGAGCTCCTCATCTTCCCTCCCAAACCCGGTCCTCTCCCAGACTTCCCTATCACCGTGGATGGCACGACCATCCTTCTCGCCTCTCGGGCCGGCAATCTCGGTGTCATCCTTGACTCGTCTCTCTCGCTCACCCCACACATCCTATCCGTTACCAAGACCTGCCGGTTTCACCTTTACAATATCACCAAGATCTGCCCTTTCCTCTCCACCCAAACGGCTACCTTACTGCTACGGGCTCTCGTTATATCCCGGCTAGACTACTGTGTCAGTCTTCTCTCTGACCTCCCTTCCCCCTCTCTCGCCCCGCTCCAGTCTATTCTTCACTCCGCTGCCCGGCTCATCTTCCTGCAGAAATGATTTGGGCATGTCACTCCCCTTCTTAAACAACTCCAATGGTTGCCTATCAACCTCCGCACCAAACAAAAACTCTTCACTCTAGGCTTCAAGGCTCTACATCACCTTGCCCCTTCCTACCTCTCCTCACTTCTCTCTTTCTACCGCCCACCCCTCAAGCTCCACTCCTCTGCCGCCCACCTCCTCACCGTCCCTCGGTCTCGCCTATCCCGCCGTCGACCCCTGGGCCATGTCCTCCCGCGGCCCTGGAACACCCTCCCTCCTCACCTCCGCCAAACTGATTCTCTTCCTCTCTTCAAAACCCTACTTAAAACTCACCTCCTCCAAGAGGCCTTCGCAGACTGAGCTCCTCTTCTCCCTCTACTCCCTCTACCACTCCCCCTTCACCTCTCCGCAGCTTAACCCTCTTTTCCCCCCATTTCCCTCTGCTCCTCCACCTCTCCCTTCCCATCCCCTCAGCACTGTACTCGTCTGCTCAACTCTATACATTTATTACCCTATTTATTTTGTTAATGAAATGTACATTGCCTCGATTCTATTTAGTTGCCATTGTTTTTATGAGATGTTCTTCCCCTCAACTCTATTTATTGCCATTGTTCTTGTCTGTCCGTCTCCCCCGATTAGACTGTAAGCCCGTCAAACGGCAGGGACTGTCTCTATCTGTTGCCGACTTGTTCATTCCAAGCGCTTAGTACAGTGCTCAATAAATACTATTGAATGAATGAATGAATAATGGAAAGAGCACAGGCCCGAATCAGAGGATACCTGTTGTATGTTTGCACAAGTCACTTAATACCTCTGGGCCTCAGTTTCAACTCTAAAAGGGGGATTAAATCCTACTCCCTCTTACTTAGACTGTGAGCCCCATGTGGAACAGGGACTGTGTTCAACATGATTATCTTGCATCTAGTCAGTGCTCAGTTAAGTGCTTAAGTCCTCAAAATACAGCATTTTAAAACAATAGAGAACTGAGGAATGAAGCAAATCAGAGAGTCCCAAAGAGGAAAAGCGACAACTATTTGACATGTCCTCTTTAAGGTTTTGTAAAACAAAACATTAATTGATTATATTCACGTTCCTAAATCCATCAAGACCTAAGTTACTTCCCCCTCTGTTCGTAACAGTTCACCATCAAGTCACAGGCCAGAACTGTTGAAAGATCATGAAATCACCTCAAGTTCAGGATTTTAAGAAAGCAGTCCATAGCCACAGCCATTTGATAAAGATTCCCCACTCTCAACTAAATAGGAAACAAAGACAAATCCACTTAACAGCAAAAAGGCAGGGATGATGGGGCATTATAACTCTGATGGGAAGGCCTTTTCATAAATCAGCAAGGGACATGGTTAGCACTCATGGGAAAAGGAAATTGCAAGGGTAAGGAAAGAAGAAATGTGTTAAGAAATAATGTGAACCACAAATTCCAAGCAGCACAGCAGTGGGAACACAAATCATTAAAATATCCCAGGCCTGGGACTGAATTTAAAGTAGTCATACAGCATCGCTGAACTAACAATGCAAGTTCTGCCTTTCTCTTTGGCGTAAAACTGAATTCCAATTAAACTTCCAATTCCCTTCTGTTATATAATAGGAAAAATGGGGCTACTAAATAAACATAGCCTGTCAGCTTGTGTCAATGACCCTCTCCACTCCACCTCCTGAAACTGGATCAACATTTTTCTCACCAAAGTTATGAAACAAAAAGCCCGACTACCAGAACTCCCAATCTTTAAAGCCCTCTGAAATCTTTACTCCAGGAGGCCTCCCCTGATTAACTTCTATTATCCCTATCCTATATCTCCAACTGCCATTTCAGCATTTTGTGCCACTTAAACACTTACAAATATATATACAAACTAGTGGTAAGGGCCTTGTGGGCAAGTAATGTTGTATTGTACTTTCCCAAATGTTTAGTGCAGTGATCTGCAATAAATAAGTTTAATAAGTACTGAAAATGTTTGTGAGGTCTTATCTTACATTCCCCACTATTTAAGTACTAACTCATGTACATAACCACTTTTCCTTCTTCCTAGCTGTAATTTACCTTTATCTGTTTCCTCCCCTAGACTGTATAGTCCTTGAGGGCAGGCGCCACATCTAAAATTCTATGGTAAATACCTGTGTGCTTAGTATCTGTGCTTAGTGCTCTGCTTACATTATTACATATAAATACTACTGACTGACAAAGGAATCTATTCAAAGGACATAACATTATCAAAGTCATTCTTTCTCTTCAAATTTTAAATGAAATATTGGTCATTAACAGTAGAGAACCAAGGAATTAGGTCCCCATCTTAACATCTGGGCTGCCTCCCTTTGCTCTGGGAACATCATTTAGGTCCACATGAGAGTTAGCATTTTATAAGAGCACAGTTCCTAAATCCAAGTGTAAAACCAAATCCAGGTCTAGATCATAGCAAAGAATATTTTTCTTAGAATAGACATTCTTCAGCTCCATCTTCGAATTTTAGTGCGTGAGCGAGATCCCAAACATATTCTTCCCTACCTGTGTTCCCTACCTGAACACAGAGAAAATGATAAATATGTACAAGAAGAAGGATGGATGAGACATTGGCAAAATTCTGAGGTCAGCTCAACACAAATTCATGCCACAGCTAATTGTGGTATTTGTTAAGCACTTGTATCTGACAAGCTAAAGAACTACATCTGTTCTGATTGTAGCTAACATCTATCCTGGTATATCATCATCAGACCAACACAGTTCCTGTCCCACATGGGGCTCACAGTCTGTGGGGAATGGGGAGATTGGGGGAGACAGAAAAAAGAGGAGATATTTAGTCATTTTACAGATAAGGAAACTGTGGCCCAGAAAAGTTTATAGCCTTTCACAGGTCACACAGCAGGGCAAGTGGCAGAGCCAAGATTTGAACTTGAGTCTCCCGAATCCCAGTCCTCTGCTCTTTCTGCAATTGCATGAGTAGCCTTTAAAGACATTATATTCACCCCATCCTCAGCCCCACAGCACATATACATATCCATAATTTATTCACATTACTGTCCATCTCCCCACCTAGACTATCAGATCCTTGTGAGCCAGGAATGTGCCTATCAACTCATGTACTGTACTACTCTTCCCAGCACTTAGTACAGTGCTCTGCACACAATAAGCACTCAATACCATTGATTGAACTATCTCTTCAAAGCCAGTTGCTTCACTATCTTCCCAGCCATGGGATATAATAATAATATTAATAATAACAACAGTAATAGCTTGAATTAAGCATTTTCTATATATGCGCTAAGCTCTGGGGTAGATGCAAGGTTATCAATTAATTGTATTTATTGAGTGCTTACTGTATGCACAGCACTGTATTAAGTGCTTGGAAGAATACAATATAACAGACACATTCTCTGCCCAGAGTTTTGAGATAAGACAGTCCAGTTATCAAACACACAACCACATTTTGTCTACATATGGATTTTAGATGCAGAAGAGAAAAGAATCTCCAGGTCCAGATGGAGAAATTTGGGAAGTAAGAATACAGTATAAAACTGGGAAATAGCAAAAAAAATTTTTTTTTAATGGATTGTCAAATCTTTAAATCACCTCCTCCAATGATATCTGTGAAAAATGTGTCCTACTTTGGAGCCAGAATAAAGGGTCACAATTTACAAAAACTTAGAAATTGAAAAAATTCAAATATATTCTGAGATTTGCCTAGATTTCTCTTTGAAAATATTCCTACTAAAGTTGGCACTAGAGAGTTTAAGGCAGAAATGGTTTGGATGCTGTACAGCCCATTTAATTTAATCTTTAGTTTGCTTAAAATTCTTCCTTTCCTTTCAATAGAATTGGAACCCAAGAATAACACCCACTTATTTAGTGTTTAAAAAAAACCCCAGCAACCATCAAACATCCATAAGACATGTCCTTACCAACAACTTTGCACTTTTATTAGTAGTTGTAAATCTGTGGTTTTTACTAATAAATTGGTTTAATAAATATAATTAGAAGCCCCCAAAATCCCAAATAAATCTGCAGAGGATGAAAGACCAGAAGACAGACTGTTCTTTATAGCAAAAATTCGAGAAAGGATCCAACATACTCTATGAGTACCGAGTCATGAAAATGAAGCATATACATATACATATATGTACATATATTTTAAAAACTACTTTTATTTGATACAAAATTGCAGTTTATAGCTTCATAAAAATCCTAAAACCTAAGACTGTTTCAATTAAGATGTAACTATAATTATTCCTTTATGCATTTTGAGCCTGCGAGTTGAATATGGGTGCTCCATTGGTACTGAATAATTAAAAAAACCTACCTCCTTTTAAGTCAGAGGTTCTGTTTTCATCAAAAAAGAATTGCTTAATTTTAGGAATCAATAGGGTGTGCAAAAAAGGTTCATAAAAGCTACCTTGGCACCAAAAGTTTCACTTGAGCTATCCTGCTGTTATATGTGGAATTTTCTTCATTACCCAGTTCCAAAATGTTTCCTCGAGAGAGCAAGTTGTTATATTTGGATTCTTTTTTTTTCATTGCACAGCTTTAAAATTTTCCTCCAGAGTCCTTGCTGCTCAATTTAGACTATTTTTAAATTAGACAAGTCTCAAAGGCACATTTTTATAGCTACCTCGGGAAGTCCCAACGATTTGGGTTTATAAGGTAGGCCTGGCTTACCCTTCATTACTGCTTGGTGAATGTGACATTGTAAGAAAACCAATTCATTTGGATTTACCCGAAAAACAAAAATGTATTCGTTGAATTGCAGAGGCCATGAAGGCACTCTACTCGCTGCTTTCATTCTACATATAAAGATCTCTTTATCCGCCTTACCTCTAGGGCACAGCTGTATTCTGTGCCATCTAGGAGCATCACTTTACACTGCACAGTTTTTATCTTCTTGGCAGCCTTCTGAGACACCTTCTCCGCTTTGAGATCGGTCGTCTGAACTTCCTTGGTTTCTCTTTTTACCTCTTCTTCCTCTGTTCTGTCTTCCTGTATTTCTTCTACCTTTTCCACTTCTATCTCCTTACTGTCTTCTTTAGCAGGCTGGAGAGAAAAATGGAAAATAATAAGGCTCTCTGCACTCAAGGAATCTAACAGATCCCATTATCTGATCGTAAAAGCTAAAATCATGGAATAGGTCAAGACCCAGCACTCCTGGAGTTGAGGAGTTTTTTTTGGAAACTGAGAACCTGGCCAGCATAACGCATAAAGATCACTGATGAATCTGTCCCAACTTGTCCAGAGGGATCCTATACTCCCTAAAGAAATTTCCCAAAGGAGTTCCAAGCACTTATCTATCCCATCTTGACTACTGCATCAGCATCCTCGCTGACCTCCCTACCTCACCCCACTCCATATTTCACTTAATTCCCAAACCATAATTCTAAAAAAAAAAAATGTTCAGTCCAGGTCTCCCCACTCCTCATTAACCTCCAGTGGCTTCCCATCCACCTCTGCCTCCAGAGCATCTCCCATTCACAAACTCCTTGCCAGTGACTTTAAAGAACTTAGCTGTCCCTTGTCTACCTTACCTCACTAATTTCCTTCTACAAATCAACTCATACACTTTGCTCCTCTAATATCAGCCTACTCACTGTTCCTTGATCTCATCTATCTCTTCTCGGACCTGTAGCCCACATCCTCCTTCTGATCTGCAACTCCCTCTCCCTTCATATGACAGACCACTACTCCCCTCATCTTCAAAGCCCTCCTAAAATCACATCTTCCTCCAAAAGGCCTACTAACTAAGCCTTCATTTCTCCTACTCTGTCTCCCTTAAGCATCGTCTCTGCACTTGGATCTGTACCGTTTAAGCACTTTTATATTTATCCCACCTTGTAATTTATATTAAAGCCTCTCTTCCCATTTAGACTCTAAGTTCCCCACAGGCAGGGAATGTGTCACCCAATTCTGCTGTTTTGTACTCTCCCAAATGCTGAATATAGTGCTCTGCACACAGAAAATTCTTATTTAAATACTACTGATCGACAGATCAGAAGTTCTGCACACTCACCACCTACTTATTACTGATCTTTTGCTTTCTGAAGAAAAGGAATCTCTGTGGGATTGTGATTCCAATAAGAAGGATTCTGACTGTAGTTATCAGTATCATTTTAAAATCAGATTGCAGCCATCTTAGCCATGATAAATAATGCAATTCAAAAGCTTATTTTGGGGTTCTTCCTTAAATAATTTTATTTTGCCTAATCAACCAATGATATTTATTGTTTCCTTTCTTAAAAAAAATTATGGTCTTCGTGCAGCGTTTACCATGTGCCAGGCACTGTACTAAGAACTGGGGTAGATACAAGCTAATCAGGTTGGACAGAGTCTCTACATGGGGTTCACGGTAGTAATCCCCATTTTACAGATGAGGTAACAGGCAAAGAGAAGTTACGTGACTCGCTTAAGTCATACAACAGACATGTGGAAGAGCTGGAATTAGAACCCAAGACCTTCTGACTCCAAGGCCCGTGCTCTATCCATTAGGAAGCACTGCTTCTCACTGGACCAAGCTGCTTCTCAGCTCTGTGTACACAGCACTATCCCAACCACTTGGGAAAGTAATAATAATAATAATAATAATGTTGGTATTTGCTAAGCGCTTACTATGTGCCGAGCACTGTTCTAAGCGCTGGGGTAGACATAGGGGAATCAGGTTGTCCCACGTGGGGCTCACAGTCTTAATCCCCATTTTACAGATGAGGGAACTGAGGCACAGAGAAGTTAAGTGACTTGCCCACAGTCACACAGCCGACAAGCGGCAGAGCTGGGATTCGAGCTCATGAGCCCTGACTCCAAAGCCCGTGCTCTTTCCACTGAGCCACGCTGCTTCTCATATCATACAACAAAGTACCATACAACAGAGTTGGTAGACATGTTCCCAGCCCACAACGAGCTTACCTTACAAAAAGAGCCCTTTATAAGCATCAATATTCTAAAATAGAAAAAAGGAGCTTACCCATAAACTATAATTGATGCCAAAATTTGGATTTGAAAGTTACAAATTTAAATTTTTAAACTATAGGTGAGATCCAGATTAAATTCCCACTTAGTAGGGCTCCAAGAGCTTCCAGTTCACAGAGAAACTAAGGGAATCTATGTGGGCAGGGAATGTCTTTGTTATGTTGTACTCTCCCAAGTGCTTAGTAAAGTGATCTGCACACAGCAAGTGTTCAATAAATACAACTGACTGACAGTCACAGAGTCAGACATGTCAACAATCTAAGAGACAAGGTTTACCCTGAAAGCATAGAGATAGGACTAAGGAAGATTCTCACACAATTTGGGAAGAAGAGTCGAGTGGGAATGGAGAGACTTTCTTTTAATGATAACGTATTCAAAGCAAAAAAAGTCTAACCACTGGCTATCCACGCTTTTCTCCCGCTACAGTCCCGGTTGTCATCTTCACTGTTTCAATGCAAATCTCCTCAAGTTTACTTCATTCAGCTATCTGTTCATAGCTTTCCTCTTGTCTTTAACACTCCTTCCGCCCACCCAGAGTGTCACTCCTCTACAACCCCCTCCTCTTGTAAAGCCCTCCTATAGTATCAGCTCCTCCTCTGGAGCACATTTCCTGATCTATCACCCCACCTTTCTGAGATTGCTATTCCATCACCTCTTCGAGCACACAAATGAGTAACTGTTTCTTATTGATTGAATCATTTGTATCTTCCATATTTTAAAGACTGTAAGGTCCGTGTGAGACAGAGACGATGTCCACCCTGAATATTGTGTATGTACCCCAAAGCTTAGTACAGTGCTTGGCACATAATACACACTTAAATACCATAATTATTATTATTACCTCTTTTCCCATTCTGAAACTAAAGTTCACTTTTCAATTTGGAGCAACCATCTTTTCCAGTATGTCACAAGTTTCTCTAGGGCTGGCACATTTACATTTTTCCTAAGGACCTTGTAGGGTGTTCTGCAAACATGAGAGCTCAGTTAATGCTCTTGGTATTTATTACTGAGGTTTTATTTGTTCACCACTTCATGCTTACCTGGGTCTCAGCACTGCTCACTGAACGTTTCTCATCTTTGTCTTCAACTTTAGCGTCCTGCTGTTTCCTGTCAGCTGTCTCTTCAGAGTCCCCTTTGGCCGGACGCTCCTCCTCTGGTAACACATCCTCTCGGTCACCTTGCTTCTGCTCTTCCTCCCCTGCTTGCTCTGGGGTTTGTTTCTCTCCTCCATTTTTAGCCTCCACTAGGTTATAAGACTTTTGCTTCTTAAGCCATGGAGGTAGGAAGCGAGAGAAGCCCCTGCTCTCCGAAGGCTCCTTCTTCTTCTGGCTCCTTGGGCTCTTTGGACTAGCTGCCGCAGTGGGAGAGGAAGAGCCAGTTTCTTCCTCATCTTCCTGTTCGGATGACTGATTCTGCTCTCTTTCTGAGGCTTCTTCGGGCTTTTCCTTGGTTGAATCTGAATCCACCTGTTCAGATTCCTTCTTTACTTCAGTGTCTGAGCCTACTTCTGTGGTCATGGTTACAGATTATGCTAAAAATCAAATAAAAAAAGAGTTTTTTAACAAATGATGCCAAAGACAATGGTAAAATTTCTGGATCAAAGCAATATTCATCTAAGATTCTGTGTTTAATAGTGGTACAAAAACAGTTGGATGAATAGTTTGATCACCATCAAGGTTTTAGTGATGCTATGGTGATGCTAACATCTGGTATGCTAACATCTGGTATGCTAACATCTCTCCTTTAATTTTCCACCTCATAATCCACCATGAACCTTTTCTAAGAAGCAAATGGAAGGAGCAGATAGAACCTAGGTCCTCTGACTCCTAGACCAATTCTACTTCCGTAACTTGTCTGCTGTGTGACCTGTGACAAGTCATTTAACTTCTGTGCCTCAGTTCCCTCATTTGCAAAATGGAGGTTCAATATCTGTTCTCCCTCCTACTAAGACCGTGAGCCCTATGTGGAACCTAATGATCTTGTATCTACCCCAACCCATAGTACAGTGATTAACACATAGTAAGCACTTAAATATCAATTATTAATACTATTTGCTGATGACTCTACTAAACTCTTGGGCAGCCTATTAGTTCCTGCCTGCAAACTTTCAACAGGCAACAAGTTGCACACACTTATCACCTGAGGTTGCAATTCACAATTTCTAGACAAAAATAAAACCGTGGTTCTGATGCTAATGATCTAAGAACCCATTTCATTTCAAACCACTCAGCGAGGAAACTGATATCCTCATTTTAAAGTACCAAGAAGCCTGGTGAAAAAGATATCTTCACATAAAAATTTATGCAAAAACCACATTTTGTCATAGAAATGAGAAGTTTGCCGACAGTGCTAGAGGCAGGCATTAAAATACATTTAGCTTTGCATGCTGGCAGTTGCACCACATTTGTGCAAAACAAAATTAGGTAATGTGAAGATGAAAAGTACTACTAAAACATCATTGTAAGATAACAGAGACAAGAAATCATTTTGGACAAAGGCCAAAATTCGCCCTTACCGAAACCTATTTTAAAATCCAACAATATCCAGTTTCCCATCGTTCACGTTATCACATTTCTTCATTCATTCGACTGTATTTACTGAGTGCTTACTATGTGCAGAGCACTGAACTAAGCTCTTAAAATGTTATCAGATAAGTGTTTACTATGTGCCAGGCACTGTTCTAAAAGCTGGGGTAGTTACAAATAATTGGGTTGAACACAGTCCCTGTCCCACATAGGGCTCACAGTCTTAATCACCATTTTACAGATGAGGGAACAGACACAGAGAAGTTAAGTGACTTGCCCAAGGTCAAACAGCAGACAAGTGGTGGAGCTAGGATTAGAACCTATGACCTTCTGACTCCCAAGCCTGTGTTCTATCCAATAGGGCATTCAGCTTCTCCAATTTAAGTTAACATTCTGGAAATAGTGGTCCTAAACAATAATGGGAGCTGAGGGGCCTGTACACCACAGGTGGAATTGAACACAAAGTGGGCAATTTCCAGTAGACTAACTAATGACAAGCAACAAAGTTGGTGGGTTGAGTAGAGAAAATAAGTATGACAGAGTGGCACGCATGGAATCCTTTGCTCTTTATAAAACTGGGTTGAAAGTCCAAGGGGGTTCGTGAAATATAAAAATGGATCCCATCAGTCTTCATTTACTTTAAAACAAACTTTACTTGATTCTCATGCCTCCATCCCCTTGCCCACGCTGCTCCCACAGCTAAGATCTCCTTCCTTCCCTCAGACAGATCAATCAGTCAATGGTATTTTCTGAATGCTTTCTATGTGCAGAGCACTGTAGTAAGTACTTGGGAAAGTACTAAACAAGAGAGTTGGTTTACATATTCCTTAGCCACACAAGCTTAATTTAGAGGAGGAGACAGACTAATATAAATACATTGTTGACATGTACATGAGAGCTGTGGGGCAATAGGACCTATTTATAAAAATTCCTTCAACCTATGCCCATACTAGTCATGCACACAGTGGGTAATAATAATTAATAATTATGGTATTTGTTAAGCACTTACTATATACCAGGAACTGTACTAAGTGCTGGGGTGGATACAAGCAAATTGGGTTGGACACAGTCTCTCACTTGGGACTCAGTCTCAATTCCCATTATACAGACGAGGTAACTGAGGCACAGAGAAGTGAAGTGACTTGCACCCAGCAGACAAGTGGCAGAGCCGAGATTATAGCCCATGAACTTCTGATACGCAGGTCTGTGTTCTATCCATTACACCATGCTACTTTTCCATACAACCGTATATTTTAAATCCATTTGGTTCTAAAATTTTGTCAAAACAATTTCATCCAGATGGCTAACCTATAATCCACAACTACTGTCAACCACAATCATGAACTACAAACAAGCATGCAACCTAAGTGAAAACATTCCCACATTTTCCATTTGCTTTTTCACTACTTAATACATGCCACGTATAAAAGCACTCTGACATCCCCAGGAAGCCTATTACGAGATCAAGTGGCTACAGTACAATTACCATGTAAGCAAGCTTCACTTATGTTGATTATTGGAGCTGCACCATGAGAAAAAACATGCATCGCTGGGCAATCAGCCATGCAGAAATTTCTATCAAGAAAAGTTAGGGACTGGTTGGGTGCTTTTGTTACTGGAAATCATTTTTGCTCTGGTTCACAGTGGAGGTGGGTTTTTTTTTCGTTTGTTTTTTTAATGGTGTTTAAGTGCTTACTATGTGCCAAGAACTGGACTAAGCACTGGGGTAAATACAAGCTAATTGGGTTGGACACAGTCCATGTCCCACACAGGACTCAGTCTTACTCCCCCCATTTTACAGATGAGGTACCTGAGGCATGGAAAAGTTAAGTGATTTGCCCAAGGTCACACTGCAGAAAGGTGGCAGAGCCAGAATTAGAACCCAGGTCTTTCTTATTCCCAGGCCCAAGCTCTATCCAAAACCAGCATCAACAATTCCTCAACTTATTATGTGGTTTTCTCCAATCACCAATTCTGTCACAGCACCCCAGAATCCAAGTGAAGCCTTACCCAAGAGTTGTGTCTGGCAAAAAGGTCCACAACCAAAATGATTGATTTTTGTGCAGAGGGAGTGAAAGTACTGCAATTCCCAACTTCTAAAAAAATCATTCTTCTCAACTTTACTTTCCAGGAACAAAGTAAACAAATGAGCATTTTCATGAGGAACACAGATTGAAGAACAAGTTGAGGTATAAAACATGAGAATTTATCTATTCCAAATACTAACAGGTGATTTATACACCCCAGGTACAATCTGATTTTTGCCTGGAAAGTAGTTTGGCAAAGAGGAGATGTAAAAGGTAAATCACTCAGTTTTTACCATTTCAACATATTTTTAATATTTACAGTGAATGTCTCACCAGTGATAGCTTCAAATTTAAGAGTTAATTCAGATGCAGAGCTTTACTGCTAAGTACTCTAAGGAAGACTGTGTACATGACTGACATATTGGCATATTGATGTTCAGGTACACATATGCTAAGTAATTGAATCAGAACTTTGAGAACAGAAGGTTGAAAAATATGCTTGTTTCCCCCAACCTCAACATGCTTGACTTGTACATATTTTAACAAAGAGACAGCTACCCATGATGAATTATTTATTAAAAGATCCATATGCTCCTCCTCTTCTGACAGCTCCCAAATGATGAGCACTTTAAATTCTTCAAAGGTGGGGGTCCATCAGGAACAGGGATGAGGTTAGGTTTATGACAACCTTATAATGGAGGCAGAATTTATGGTTTGCAGCAAAAGCTAAAATTCTTATATGTCAAAAAGATGTGTGTCCCTTTCATTAGGGATTAAGTCAAGAGAACTAATCTAGGTGTGAAAAAAAATAAAACTCCCCCTAAATAGCTGGTCCAATCCCAGAAACTGAAGCTCTTTCTCAAAGTACTCAGAAGACAGTCCACTTGAGATCAGCAACCATCACAATAAATATAACATTCTGCATTACAATGGGTCACCTGGCTGCAGCCTACATCATGGTAACATGCACTATTAGGCTCAGTCAAATGAAGGGTATTGAGTGCTTACTGTGTGTTGAGACTCATACTATGGTGACTGGGGGAAAATATAGTGGAGAAACAACATATTTCCTGCCGCCAAGGGGCTCACAATCTAGAGGGAAAGACTGATATTAAAATAAATTATTGATTTGGGAAATGGAAGAGGTGGAGGGGGGAGGGAGATCAGAAGTAGGGGGAGGGAGGGGAAAAGGAGACAAGGAGTAGGGAATGGGGGAGAGGAAAAAGGAGGAGAGGAAGGAAAGAGGAGGGAATGAGAGATCAGAAGAAGTACAAGATTGGGATGGTGGAAATGAAAGGGGGCCAGGGGCTAAGCAGAAGGAGAACTGCCTCTAGGAAAGGATAAATCTGGGCAACTATTCTGGTTTCTAGGCACCCTGCCATCCACACAGTCAGCAGCAAACTTAATAGCTCCAGAGGCAGGAAGGAAAAGGGAAATAGGATCCAATTGTGAGCAGAACCATCACTCCAGCAGGTGGTTCCACTCCTTAAATCTCTACCCCAGACCAATGAGCCTCCACCACATGACCTGTTCCAAATTCTAATTGCCACAATCCAATGATTCAAACAAGAAAGTTGGTGTAACGTACCATGTTATAGGTACCCTACTAAGACACCACAGAGACTCGCTGAAGCAGTTGAGAAAGGTGTCAGAGTTCTTTTCATAACCAATTTGATCCAGAGAAAATATTCTACACAGAGAAACGTGAGATGATCTGGTGGAAACACTGCAATGAAACAAACCAATTCAGCTAGTCCCCAGGAGCAGATAGCCCTGAAATGGGGTACAAGCTAGGAAGAAGTAATGACAACCAGCTTTTTCTGGGCAGGGAACCTGTCCACCAACTCTGTAATATTGTACTCTTCTAAGCAGTTAATATAGTGTTCTACACATAGTAAGCATTCAATAAACGTGACTGACTGACTGGGTCCAGAGCACTGTAACTCAACACTTAGGAGACAAGAATGCCTACTCACAAGGACTTTACCACTGAACTGAACCACCTGAGTGTTTATAAGGTAAAAAGACAAAAAAAAACCCTATTATTAGAGTGCTCCAGCAGGAAGGGGTTCAGTGTATCAGGATGAAGTAGTAGAATAGCTGAATACACAGATGAAATCTAAATATATATATACATATATATATATGTCCGAGTGCTGAGGATAGGAAATATTATAGGAAACCTAAACATGAAAGATGGCTATTGGGTTGACAGCACTAGGGTGATTCAGTTATTTGAGATCAGATTCCTGGCACAAAACCACCACTTCACCCTATACGCTGGGCAATTCCAGCCAGACCAAATCTACCTTTATAATCATTAAAATATATTTATCATGAGCCCACCCATCCTAGCCCTTTCACGGGGGCAAAGATCTTGCTTTGTTAAGGACATACAGAGAACTTAAAAGATCCACAATCAAATACTAACAAATTAACAAAAAAAAAAAAAGTGTCTGGATTCTGAGAAATGTCCCTGAGATGGCAGTAACTGGAATCAACCAAAGTCTCAGAGGAACCCAGTGATAAAGACAAAAATTCACACAAAATCCCAAATCCTCGTACCCCCACTTTAACTATGGCTCCGGACCAGCTACTTTCGCCCACAAAGAAGTGGTGCTCTTACACTACACCTGAGTTTACTCCACAAAACCCTCATAGTCCACACATCACTGCCTCCATGTCTGTTATATTGTACTCTCCCAAGTGCCTGATACAGCGCTTAGCACACAGTAAGTGCTCAATAAATACAAGTGAATGAAAGAATGGTCTGCACACAGTAAGCACTCAATAAAGACAATGAATGAATGCTCTTGCACCAGGGCTTCAGCCGAGAAACAAAAGCAGTTTTGCCAACAGATCTATAACCAAACTCTTCTTCCTTGACTTGATCCCAAGTCACTGTGAATGTATTCCATCTCTTTATAATGGCAAGATGTGTGAAACTACTCTGAAGTGTAAAATGATCTAATAATTTAAGAATTTTTTTTCAGTACTTTTGAACACTTTCAAAAGCTTCAGGGCAGGCAAAAGAGAGGGGGAGTGAAAGCTTGTAGGGACAACACCAGGATGATGTCATGTTTCCTGCCTGCACTACTCCTTGTTCCAGATGGGAAAGGAACGGGACTAGAATGTCTTTTTAGGGATTGAGAAGCCACACCCTCTCAGTGCCAGGCCATGTTCCCTGTAGGGACACAAATCTTAGATGGGTTTGAGCTTTTTTATGGTTACCATCTTTAAGACAGTTTGAAGTGATGAGGAATATCCCAGCAAGCTATTCAGATGCTTCCCAGCAAGCTAGTTTGTAGTAATCGATGGTCAGATTCCAACTGCAGACTCACCCAAGCAATCCAGTTGCTACAGCCAGCCCCTTTTTTGCTGCAATTGATCTATTTCCCTAAGGCAAGGATGGGAGCTGCTTTCATCTCCTGCACCCTCCACCCATAGTTGCTTGGAGGGGAAGGGAAGAGGAGGCAATACATCAGCCAGTCAGCCAATCGTATTTATTGAACTCTTGCTGAGTGTAGAGCACAGCATTATGTGCTTGGGAGAGTACAACAGATACATTCCCTGCATACAAAGATTTTATAGTCAAGAGGGATTGCCTCATTATGGGCAGGGTGCATGTCTGCTAATTCTTCATTTATTCATTCAATAGTATTTATTGAGCACTTACTATGTGCAGAGCACTGTACTAAGCGCTTGGAATGAACAAATCGGCAACAGACAGAGACAGTCCCTGCCCTTTGACGGGCTTACAGTCTAATCGGGGGAGACAGACAAGAATAATGGCAATAAATAGAGTTGAGGGGAAGAACATCTTGTAAAAACAATGGCAACTAAATAGAATCAAGGCGATGTACATTTCATTAACAAAATAAATAGGGTAATGAAAATATATACAGTTGAGCAGACGAGTACAGTGCTGAGGGGATGGGAAGGGAGAGGGGGAGGAGCAGAGGGAAATGGGGGGAAAAGAGGGTTAAGCTGCGGAGAGGTGAAGGGGGTGTGGTAGAGAGAGTAGAGGGAGAAGGGGAGCTCGGTCTGGGAAGGCCTCTTGGAGGAGGTGAGATTTAAGTAGGGTTTTGAAGGGGGGAAGAGAATTAGTTTGGCGGAGGTGAGGAGGGAGGGTGTTCCAGGACCGCGGTAGGACGTGGCCCAGGGGTCGACGGCGGGATAGGCGAGACCAAGGGACGGTGAGGAGGTGGGTGGCAGAGGAGCGGAGCGTGCGGGGTGGGCAGTAGAAAGAGAGAAGGGAGGAGAGGTAGGAAGGGGCAAGGTGATGTAGAGCCTTGAAGCCTAGAGTGAGGAGTTTTTGTTTGGAGCGGAGGTTGATAGGCAACCACTGGAGGTGTTTAAGAAGGGGAGTGACATGCCCATTCTGTTGTACTGTACTCTCCCAAGTGCTTAGCAGAGCTCTGCATACAGTAACTTCTCAATAAATATGTCTGATTTGATTAAACCCCACCCAGAAAGGTCATATCCAGTTTCAAGAAAACAAACTCAAGCAGGAATCCCATTAGCAGCAATAAGCTCAAATAGACTAGGCCTCAACAGGGAGAACCTTTAGAAATATAAATGAAAATTACTTAGTCCAAAAGATGGCCCAAAGTCTTACACTCACAGAAACATGAAGGCATGGTGAACCTCTCTTAAAGAAAGATGGGCAGACAGATGGTGGGTCAGTCAGTCAAAAAGCTTCCTCATAACTCTGCTGGGTCCACAAAAAGGCACCATGTCAGGGGCAGACAGATTTGGCCCTCAATCTTGCCCTAGAAAGCCAGTGTCATCCAGCAATGACAGTCCAAATGACAGGGCCACAATTTGATATCAATGCTGATTTTTTTTTAAGCACTTACTATGTGCCAGGCAGACTGAGCTCATTATCTTCCCTCCCTCCCTGTCCTCTCCCTTACTTGCCTGTCACTGTGGACAGCATGAGCATCCTTCCCGTCTCACAGGCCCGCAACCTTGGTGTCATCCTTGACTCTGCTCTCTCATTCACCCCACACATCCAATCCGTCACCAACACCTGCCTGTATCACCTTCACAATATCGCCAAGATCCTCTCTTTCCTCTCCATCCAAACTGCTAACTTGCTGGTACAATCTCTTATAATATCCCGACTGGATTATTGTGTCAGCCTCCTCTCTGATCTCCCTTCCTCCTGTCTCTCTCCATTCCAGTCTATCCTTCATTCCGCTGCCCACCTTCCCACAGAAACGCTCTGGGCATGTCACTCCCCTCCTTAAAAGCTCCCCTCGGAGAAGCAGCGTGGCTCAGTGGAAAGAGCATGGGCTTTGGAGTCAGGGCTCATGAGTTCGAATCCCAGCTCTGCCACTTGTCGGCTGTGTGACTGTGGGCAAGTCACTTAACTTCTCTGTGCCTCAGTTCCCTCATCTGTAAAATGGGGATTGGGATTAAGACTGTGAGCCCCACGTGGGACAACCTGATTCCCCTATGTCTACCCCAGCGCTTAGAACAGTGCTCGGCACATAGTAAGCGCTTAACAAATACCAACATTATTATTATTATTATTAAAAACCTCCAGTGGTTGCCTATCAACCTTTGCATGAAACAAAAACTCGTCACTCTTGGCTTCAAAGCTCTCCATCACCTTGTCTCACCTCCCTTCTCTCCTTCTACTGCCCACCCTGTACACTCCGCTCCTCAGCCGCTCACCTCCTCACTGTCCCCCGTTCACACCCATCCCACCGTTGACCTCTGGCCCACGTCCTACCGCTGTCCTGGAATGCCCTCCCTCTTCCCCTCTTCAAAGCCCTACTGAGAGCTCACCTCCTCCAGGAGGCCTTCCCAGACTGAGCCTTCCCCTTTCCCCCTGCTCCTCCTCCCCTCCCCATTCCCCCTTTTCCTACCCTCTGCTCTTCCCTCTTCCCCTCCCCACAGCACTGTGCATATTTGTATATATTACTTATTACTCTATTTATTTTGTTAATGATGTGTATATATCTATGATTCTATTTATCTTGATATCTACCCCAGACTACTTGTTTTGTTTTGCTGTCTGTCTCCCCCATTTAGACTGTGAGCCCGTTATTGGGCAGGAATTATCTCTATCTGTTGCCAAATTGTACATTCCAAGAGCTTAGTACAGTGCTCTGCACATAGTAAGCGCTCAATAAATACGACTGAATGAATTGAATGTATTAATGAACTATAATAAACACTGGGTAGATACAAGATAATCAAATTTGATAGAGTGCCCGTCCCAACAGAGCTCATGGTCTAAATCCCCATTTTACAGATGAGGTAACTGAAGTCCAGAGAAGTTAAGTGACTTGTTTAGGTTCACAAAGCTGCGAGGTGGTGAAGCCAGCATCCAAATCCACATCTTCTAACTCCCAGGCTTGTGTTCTTTCCATTAGGCCACAATGCTTCCAAATGTGAAATCTGAATGCCGACCAACTGAATTTAGTACCAAGTCAATGCAAATCTCATGCCACACGCTGCGATGAACCAGCATTACCGAGAGTGGCCAGGCTTCTTCTTCAACAAGCTAAGCACAAACCCAAAGTTAGCTGCTCAGGCTAAGTGTACAGGATGCAGTGCTGGAATTAGAGAAGTCATATGACAAAAGGTTGTCATGGACAATCCATTTCCCACCCTTGACAAGTTCGCAAGGGCTGGAGTCTGAATTGATCTCACGGTGCTAAATCCTCTTCTCTGTAGGCTTAGACGCTTCACTGTGGATAAGCACAAGTACCTTGGCCAATCGATAACATTTAATTAAACTCTACAACCTCCAGAGACTTTTCCTGGTTAGCTCTGTATCCTGTCCAGTAATAAATCCCAGGACTCCGGGGTCAAAGAATACTGTTTCTTCCAAATGAATGAATGCCTACAGTTTGCCCGGTGTTTTATCGCTGGTTACTACAAAACATTCAAGGTAGTAAGGTGAGTAGGCGGTTGTGTAGATAAAAGATAAGCCAGTTAGACACAGTCCCTTTCGCACATGAGGCATAGTCTTAATCCCCATTTTCCAGATGAGGTGACTGAGGCACATGTAAGCAAAATGCCCAACTCACACAGCAGTTCAGTGGTGGGGCCGGGATTAGAACTCAGGTCCTCTGACTCCCAGACCCATGCTCTTTCTGCTAGGCCAGCTGTTTCTTGTTTTTCAAAGACGATGTTGTCCTTTCCATGTGGCAAAATAAACGGTCACCAGGCACATCCTCTGGTGAGCCAAGTTAGAGTTTGGTGAAAGGGCAATGTTTCAGAGTGCTAAATGTCACACTGGCAGCTAATCACCAGATGGTACCCTAAGAATACTCTTTCCATCATAATTCTCCCAATATTAGGGGTGATTACAGCAATTCCCCCCATCTATGTGGGAGAGCAACTCACTGTGGGCAGGGAATATGTCTGTTATATTGTGTTGTATTCTCCCAACTGCTTAGAACAGTACCCTGCACACAGTAAGCACAACTGTTTGACAAAACAGAAAACCCTAGGACCAAGTTGGAATGAATATCCCATTATACCTTTTTTATGATATTAAGCACTTACTCTGTGCCAGGCATTGTAGATACCAGGCAATCAGGTTGGACAGGGTCCCTGTTCCACATAGGGCTCATAGTCTTACTCCCCATTTTACGGATGAGGTAGCTGAGGCCCAGAGAAGTAAGTGACTTGACCAATGTTACATGGCAAAGTGGCGGAAGTGGGATTAGAACTCTGGTCTTCTGACTGCCAGGCCCGTGATTTTTCCACTAAGCAGTGCTGCTTCTTGTTAAAAACTCAGAGGGAAATAAGGACCCTAGGTGTAGTCATTAAATTTATTGAAGTCATTCTTCTTGGAGATCATAAATACTTTCAAGTATCTCAAAGACCCAGAGTTCCTCACTAGGATTAGCCAATGCTTCACTTCCCAATCAATAAGATTAGTTTACACTTCACTTGGCTGTAATATAACGGTTGAGATTTCTAAATACAGCAAACAAAAATGGTTACAATTAGCAGATTTTAGAGCCTGGAAACATCCACAAATCTGGGGGGGGGGGGGGGGAACCAATTAAGCAGTTAGAAGTATTTACTGAAGACCTGTGTACAGAGTACTGTGCTCTGCCCTCGGGATAGTTTGACAGCATTACTGGCCATGACTTTTGTCATTAAGCAGCTCGTAATTCAGCAGAGAGAAAGACCCTGAAGTAAATTAATGGGAGACTCAAATAGGGCTTTTACACTAGGGAAATCAAATGAACTTGGTGCTTTCTGCTTCAACCTAATACCTACCTTATTAGATAACTACTACAACAATTATGGTACTTGTTACACTTTATGTGTCAAGCACTGCATTAAGTCCTGGGGTAGGTTAAAAGGTAGACTGGATACAGTCCCTGTCCCACATGGGGGCTCACAGTCTGAGTAGGAGAGAGTAGGATTTAATCCCCATTTTACAGATGAGTAAACTATGGCAGAGAAAAATTAAATGACTGTCCTGAGGTCCCACAACAGACAAGTGGAGGAGCCAGGATTAGAACCAAGGTTCTACAACTCTCCGTTGGCCCAATTGGAAGTAGTGTGGCCTCTTTCCAACAGGCCACACTACTTCCTGATCCACTGTTATGCTAATTTCCCACCTCCAGTGCCATTTATTCACCGTAGGGTCAATTCTGCCAAATTGCTTGTCCTCATTACAAGCCTTGGCTAGACAGCTAATGGGGAATTAAAAAATGTTCTTCTAACAATGTTCATGTGCCTGGATACAACCTGGTGTGGGAAAAAAAATAATTTTGGAGGTTACAACCTTGACAAACTCTACATTTAGGACTCCAGTTCACACACTCCAGTTCACACACTTGACGGGCCCAGTGTGCAAGTACACAATCATTTGCTCCTACTTCAGGCTGTGTTCTCTGCAGACAGATGCATGTTGTTGAAAGACCCTTCCCAAATACTGCAAGAGTGTTCTAAAGAAAATGATTAATGGAAACATACCTCAATCACTAAAGCAACCCACATCACACCTTGAAGGAGACTTGGGGAGCGAGAGGGAAAGAGACGGAAGTAGGCAGATGTCTGGGCTGGGGCTAAGTCACCAGTGATGAGAGTTTTTGAACTTAAGAGCCACTTAGGGAATTTGGCCAGGTGAAGAGAGACTCAAGAAACATCCTGATTCTAGCTGCCTAACCTGGGCAACAAAGACCACCAAGGGCTACCGAGGCAGCTGTCCAGTTAGCCACCTGTTGGTCTTTAGCACTATAGCAGTAAGCTGTAGTCAATAAATGGATTCTGCATAGTAAATTTGTCAATATTCTGCAGCTTTGCCTCCCCCCTTGCCTGTTCATGACTGAAGACGGGGAGGAGTTTTGAATGAAAACATTAGCACTGTAATCAATTACTTCATGCTGGTCTCAGAACCAAAATGTTCATAACTGGACCAAGGCTCATCCATTGCTTATGATGGGAGAATTCATACTCTAGGCGGAGGCCTGTTGTCAGAACTGCATTCCCTAACTTAAAACTCACCTCCTCCAAGAGGCCTTCCCAGACTGAGCTCCTCTTCTCCCTCTACTCCCTCTACCACCCCCCCTTCACCTCTTCGCAGCTTAACCTTCTTTTCCCCCCATTTCCCTCTGCTCCTCCTCCTCTCCCTTCCCATCCCCTCAGCACTGTACTCGTCTGCTCAACTGTATATATTTATTACCCTATTTATTTTGTTAATGAAATGTACATCGCCTTGATTCTATTTAGTTGCCATTGTTTTGACGAGATGTTCTTCCCCTTGACTCTATTTATTCCCATTGTTCTCGTCTGTCCATCTCCCCCGATTAGACCGTAAGCCCGTCAAACGGCAGGGACTGTCTCTATCTGTTGCCGACTTGTTCATTCCAAGCGCTTAGTACAGTGCTCTGCACATAGTAAGCACTCAATACTATTGAATGAATAACTTTCTAACCACATTCTAGCCAAAAAGAAGCCTGGCCTAATGGTTAGAGCATGGGCCTGGGAGTTAGAAGACCTGGATCTAATCCCAGTTCCGCCACTTGTTTGCTTTGTGATCTTCGGCAAGTCACTTAACTTTTCATTGACTCAGTTACCTCATCTGTAAAACTGGGACTGTGAGCCCCAGGTGGGACAGGAACTATATCCAACCTGATTACCTTGTACCTACCCCAGTGCTTAGTACAGTGCTTGGTACATAGTAAATGCTTAAATACTACAATTATCATTATTATCAAAAAACAAGGGGAAAGTACACTTTAGGGAAGAACTCTGTGTATTACAATATGATTTCTGCTTAATGCAAAATTTGTAATCAATCCATTGAATTTATTAATCACTTACTATGTGCAGAACACTGCTTAACACCACAATCCGCACGCTAGAGAACTGACTGTACTATAAAGCAGTTTTTCCCCCTCATTCTCCAATCTGCTCAACGATGATATCATTTGTCTGGACCCCACCCTCGACCTATCAGAAATTTAAAGAGATAAATTTTCAGCAGTATAAATACTGGAAAAAAGGTGCAATCACACTAAATGCTTTGATGATAGGGAAGAGGTTCCTGCTGTGAGAACAATGCACAATTTCATAGTATCAGGGTAAATAGGTAAATTACAGCAGTACTGTTTTCAGTTTGGATAGTATGAGGCTGCATTACAGTAAACTGTTTTACTGCCAGAATCTGTAAACAAGCTGTAGAAAGCAGCTAAAGAGCAGAAAAAGAGCTTTCTTTCACTGAAATACAACAGAAGATGGAAAGCAGCATGAATAGTTATATTTCTTCAAAGAATCAGTATATTAGGGTGCAGTCATAAAACTATTTTAACAGTTGCTACTTATGTGGCAACTATATCAAGCCACATCTGGTTACTGATAATAGCCACTGATCAAAATTCTTCATTCTATTTCTGTTTCAATGAAGAGACTCTTGGATAGGTGCTTTTGTGAGTTTTTTTAAGTACCATTATCCAGAGAAAGATGCTTTCATTTTGTCAAGCAAAAAGAGCCCTAAAGTATGTCTTAAAAAGCCCAATACATATTGCACATTATGCTGTTCTTTAACATACACAGTGAGATATAGTATTTAAACCTGGTTCTGACTTCAAGTCATAAACAAACAGAAAACTGAGCATATAAAGTCGACCAGTTGGTTTCAATGTTTCTCTATGGTACAAATAATCGAATGAAGAAAGTTTAAAATTCTCCTTCAATCTTGAGTCTGAACACAATCACTTAAAAGCCCATTTATTACACTGAAGGAAGGTGAATTGAAAATTTTACCTAAATTTTGAGTCTGAACACACAAACAGGTGGCATTTCACTGAACTTTGACTTTCAGCAAGATTGTACCCCTTACAAAGATAAAACATCAAACTGCTTAAATAAACTTGTCTTGCTCCTAATCTATGCCCAACCCCTTTGCCAAACAGTTATCTTCTTGGATCAATTTTTTCTTGTTCTGTTCTACAAATTACAAGAACTCTGTGCAGGGACAATCTCACACAAATTTTTTTTTTTCCCCAAAAAATACAATGCAGTTACCACACCGTAATTTCTTAAGAAACTCCCCAACACACAGCCTCCCACACCCCACAAGATACGTACGGTGCTTTTATTTTGTGCATGGAGCCAGCTCTCTGTGGTCCCCTGTCATTACAGGGCTGTGGCAAGCTGACGGAAATCCAGCGGTCTGTAGGAAAAGCTTAATGAACAAGACAGACCCCACCCAAAACTCCACGCTGGACGCTGCTGGAGAAGGGCAAGCTCGGTGGAAAACCCGGACTTTAGTTCCAATTCATTTCATCCCTCAGTAAGAAACTGCACATGGGTCAAACAGTCAACTCTGTTTTTCTGTTATCTGTTCAACAAATCCACAGGAGAACAGATTGTCTGGGAAAACGCAAAGACCAAGAAAAACCCATTTGATCAGAACAAGAGAATTTTTCTGTGGTTTTTTTTTGAAGTAACTTTTTATTTTGTTTGCTTTTTTTTAAAGCTATTCTAGGAGTTAGCAGGAGCAAAAATAAACACTAACTCCAATCATCATCATCTTAATCCCTGAGCAAGTAATCTCCAAACTTCTCTCTTCTACCTCTTTCCTCCCCCCTGAAAAAATACACTCTCAATCTATTCAGGTTATGGAGCAATGCTGATGCTCACAGAACTAAATCCAGCTTTAGTCACTTTATCCCATGATGAAGAGATTTAGCAAAGCTAGACACACAACCACATAATGCAATTGCTTACAGTCAAAATGCCTGTCTACTACAACATCATTCTGTATCCGTAATTATTTCAACAGGGCAAAAGAAGTGGCCATGATTGGTTAAACAAGTTATTTTCTCCCTTAACTCAATTTCTTAAACCACAACAATTATAGTATTTGTTAAGCACTTCCAAGTGTCAAACACTGTTATAAACCCTAGGGTAGATACAAGTAATCAGGTCAGACACCGTTTTTGTCCCGCATGGAGCTCACAGTCTAAGTAGGAGGGAGGACAGGCATTCCATTCATTCATTCATTCAATCGTATTTTTCGAGCACTTACCGTGGGCAGAGCACTCTACTAAGCACTTGGGAGAGTACAATATAACAATAAAGTGACACAATCCCTTCCCACAATGTGCTTACAGTCTAGAAGGGGAGACAGACATTAATCGCCCCCATTTTACAGAAAAAGAAACTGAGGCACAGGGAAAATACATGACTTTTTGTTCAAGGTCACACAGAAGGCAACTGGTAGAGCCAGAATTATAACCTAGGTCATCTGATTCCCAGGGCCATGCTCCTTTCACTAGGCCATGCTGCTTTTTAAATTAAAAGTGTATTTATCAACAACCAACAGAAAGCATATCAATATGATCCCGTGATCGCCCAAATTACCTGTCTGTTGAAGAGGAAGATTGGATATGGTCATGGGTGAACTGTCACCAGCAAGGGCTAGGGATGCCAAGGGGACAAGTTAGGGCTATTAGTGTCACCCCTGAGAGTGGGTACCTAGGAAAGCTGCCATCACACTGTTCCTCTCCCAGAACAGTGCAAGCACTTAGTACAGTGCTCAGCACACAGTAAGTTCTCAACTTAACTTCTCTGTGCCTCAGTTACTTCATCTGTAAAATGGGGATTAAAAGTGTGAGCACCATGTGGGACAACCTGATTACCTTGTATGTATCCCAGTGCTTAGACTAGTGTTTGGCATATAGTACGCATTTAACAAATACCATAATTATTATTAATACCCACGAGTCTACTACATAGTCTGTGGCCTTTTTAAGAAAGAAAAATTACCTACTTTCATTAAGTTAAACTTTCATTAAGGGAGGATTTTTGTCATTACAGAAAAGGCCTATTACAAAAAAACTCACCCACCATAAAATCGGTACTACCTAAATTTAGTAATCCTGCACAATGCAATCACTTTCCATTTAAGTAAAACCGCAAATGCAAAGTTCTTCCAGTCAGGAGCAAAGAAAATGTTAAAGATACAGGAGGATAATGAAACAAAGTGAATTATAATATTCAAAAAGAACTGGAAAGTGACTAATATTTTCCCTAAATTCTTGATATGCTTCTCCCAACAGTGATTTTAGCAAAGAAAGACATGGTATTACTTCCACTGCTCAAGGGCTCCAAAGTACATTTTTTATCCCATTTACATGACAGAGGTAACCAAAGGCACAGCTGTAGATTTCATTTCTTCCAATCTCAACATGCAAGAGCACCTGTCAACATAGCCTGTGTCTTGACCTAGTGGGATGAAAACAAAACTGAGCCATGCTCCACTACTTGTCTGCCGTGTGACCTCAGGCAAGTCACTTCACTTCACTGTGCCTGTGACCTCATCTGCAAAATGGGGATTAAGACTGTGAGCCCCAAGTGGGAAATGGACTGTGTCCAACCTGATTAACTTGCATCAACCCCATCACTTAGCACAGTACCTGTCACACATTAGTAAGCACTTAAATATAAAAAAACCCCAAACCACAAAAAAAACCCCAAGACAAAGAACATTAGCACAGTGACAATACACGTTAGTCTTTTCTTAAGGCATGTTGCCTATCAGACATGACATTACATGACCAGATTAGTGACGCATCAAACCCACCAGTTTGTCCTGGCAGAGATAAAATGTTTGCAGGCAAAGTAGTAATGTTTGATGAATTAATCAATGGTATTTTCTGAGCACAGCACTGCACTAAACCCTTGAGTGACCACAATACAGTTGGTAGCAACAATCTCTACCCACAAAGGAAGGCTTGACAACACCTATTCTCATGGTTATGGATGAATCAGCTAACATACCCACTTTCCCCTCTACTGACTTGTGTTTTCTCTCAATAACCCTTATGAACCTACTCATTTGTCAGTCTGCACATCTACCTGCAGGGGCAAATTCCATGCATTCACCTGCTGCCTGAAGAAACATTTCCTTTCTTCATTTGGACCCTCCCACCTTCAAATTTTGATGGGTATCCCCAACTAAGCCCTCATTTCCTCTTCCACTTCTTTCTGCGTGTCTGCTGCATTTGAATTCGTACCCCTTATTCAACCAACCATCAGCCCCACAGTACATACAAATCCATAACATCTGAATGTCCATCTCTGAGAGTGAATTGTAGACTCCTTATGGGCAGGAAACATATTCATTAAATCAAATTTATTGAGAGCTTACTATGTGCAGAGCACTGTACTAAGCATTTGGGAGAGTACAAAAGAACAATAAACAGACCCATTCCCTGCCCACAACAAGCTTACAATCTAGAGTGGGGGAGGCAGACATCAATAGAAATAAATAAAATTACAGCTTTGTACATAAGTGCCGTAGTGCTGGGAGGTGGGGGGAGAGCAAAGGGAGCAAGTCAGGGTGAAGCAGAGGGTGTGGGAGATTAAGAAAGGTGGGGCTTAGTCTGGGAAGGCCTCTTGGAGGAGATGTGCCTTCAATAAGGCTTTGAAGGGGGGGAGGACAACTGTCTATCCGATTTGAGGAGGGAGGGCCTTCCAAACCAGAGACAGGATGTGGGCTAGGGGTCGGCGGTGAGACAGGCAAGATCGAGGCACAGTAAGAAGGTTGGCACTAGAGGAGCAAATTATGCAGGTTGGGTCATCGGAGAGAAGCAAAGTAAGGTAGTAGGGGGCAAGGTAATGGAGTCCTTTAAAGCAATGGTGAGGAGTTTTTCTTTGATATGGAGGTGGATGGGCAACCACTGGAGTTTTCTGAGGGGACGGGATGGGGGGTGGGGGTGACATGTCTTGAACATTTTTATAGAAAAATGATCTGGGCAGCAGATTGAAGTACGGACTGAAGTGAGGAGAGACAGGCAGCTGGAAGGTCAGCAAGGAGGTTTATGCAGTAATCCAGGAGGGATAGGATGAGTGATTGTATTAACATGGTAATAGTTTGGATGGAATGGAAGGAAGGGTTTTAGAGATGTTGTGAAGGTAGGTCCAACAGGATTTGGTGACGGACTGGATAATTGGGTGAAATGAGACGGAAGAGTCAAGGATAACCCCAAGGTTACGGACTTGTGAGGAAGGAAGGATGGTGGTGCCATCTACAGCGATGGGAAAGTCGGGAGAGGACAGTGTTTGGGTGGGAAGATAAGGAGCTCTGTTTCGGACACATTAAGTTTGACATGACGGGAGGACATCCAACTAGAGATGTCTTGAAGGCAAGAGGTGATGTGAGACTCGAGAGAGGGAGAGAGCAGGGCTGGAGCTGCTTATTTGGGTATCATCTGCATAGAGGTGGTAGTTGAAGCCATGGGAGCGAATGGCTTCATCCCTTCATCCCAGTCTTGTCTTACGCAGTCGAGTCATCTCCAACCCATAGCGACACCACGGAGACATCTCTCCCAGAACGCTCCATCTCCATCTGCAATAAAGCAGTTCTGCTTACCTTGTCTGCACTATCCATGATTTCCTTTAGACTGTAAGCTTGTTGGAAGTAAGGAATGTGTCTGCTAAATTGTACTTTCCCAAGTGCTTAGTACAGTGCTCCGCAACCAGTAAGCATTCAATAAATACGACTGAATGACTTCCTTCTCAACCTTTGCTTTCATGACTGAAGAGTCCTTTTATCTACACTACCCTTGCCTATTTTCTCCAGTTCCATATGTCCTCATGTACGATGAACAGAACTGCATGCAGTATCCCAGGTGTAGAGGTACCATGGTTTTACCCAGAGCAAAACTACATCTTTGTTAATTTTTCCAAACATCTTTCTGATGAGACCCAATTTGCTGACTAGAGCTGCAAATTAAATAATTTGAAAGGATAATAAATAATGAAATCACAATATCTTTCTCAAGGCTCAGTTCTAAGACCCCCTCTATTCTCCATCTATATCCACTCCTTTGAAAAGCTTATTCTTTCTCATCTTTAACATCCCACTAGACTGTATGCTACCAGACAGAGAATTTGTCTACCAAATTTGTTGTAGTGTACTTTCGCAAGCGCTTAGTACAGTACTCTGCACAGTCAGCATTAAACAAATGCCATGGATTGACTGATTCCCTAAATTGTGAATTATATGGCCTAGTGAAGCACTATGACCAAGTATATATAGCACAGGCCTGGGAGTCAGAAGGTCATTGGTTCTAAAACCAGCTCCATTTGTCTGCTGTGCAAGTTGATTCGCTTCTCTGTGCCTCAGTTACCTCATCTGTAAAACAGGGATTGAAACTGAGTGCCACACAGGACAGGGACTGTGACAACTCAATTTGCTTATATCCACCCTAGCACTTAGTACAGTGTCTGGCACATAGTAAGCATTTATCAAATACCATTATTATTATTATTAAAGCTCAGAACTCATCCCTGTGTAGTTGTTTCAATTATTTTAATCCTGGTACATCACCTTGCATTAAATCACAAGGGAAGCTGAAGGTACATGAGAGTATTTCCATGGAAGCTGTGAATTTTCTGCCTTAATACTAAAGGAAAATACTACTTCAAGCCATCAGACAAAAGTAATTCTTGGACTGGGAAATCATCTAATGGTAGGTGAAACTGCAGTTTTCAGCTTAAGACCAGGATTTAAACAGCAGGCAAGTCCCGAGAAGCGAAAAAAAAAAAACTAAGCTATCTCACTAGCTTTCAAACAGGGTTTTCCACATGATTTTCCCATTGGCCAGATCTATGAAATAATGAGGACCACCATTATATTTTTATATAAATTTTGAAGTTTTGTCAAAGCCTGGAAGAGACAGAGGAAAAGAGGTGGAGAGTGTTGAGCAAGGGCCACCTCCATGGGGCCCCATGGATATAAGGCCTCTCACTGGCTAAGTACATGTGTCCAACCCCAGAGCAGCACAGCACTGTGGGGCTCCACTCGCTCAGCGAACCATTCCAGCCCAGACCGGGCAGCAGTTCAACCGAGCACTGAAGGACACACCCCATCGCCATCCCTGCCATCTGCTCTTGCCCTGATGAGAGGTTTCCTTCTCCCCAGCCTCACAGGGCCTCCTCTCAGCCCTTAGCTCAAGGCTGGGGAATGCTAGGCACCAGATTGACCTCTCTACAGAGCATATACAGCAACACCCACCAACACCTCATTCCCTGCTTCAAAGGACCAATTCGACTCTCAATTTTCAGATTATTTGTCCACCTTGGAAGTAGCCACCTCAATTTTCCTCCATTCATCCATAGTAAGTGATCAGAAGCAGTCTGACCTAGCAGCATGGTCTAATGGATAGAGCGCAGGCCTGAGAGTCAGAAGGATCTGGTTCTAATCCAAGCTCCACCATGTGTCTGTGTGACCTTGGGCAAGTCACTTGCTCAATATGGGGAAGGGACTGTGTCCAACACAATTACCTTGTATCCCAGTGCTCAGGATGGTGCCTGGCACACAGTAAGCATTAAACAAAAACTACAATTAATATTATTACTATTATGATTATTAAAGACCACAAGCCTGGGAGTCAGAAGTACCTGGGTTCTACTCCTGACTCTACCATTTGTTGTGTGACCTTGGGCATGTCAGTTCATTTTTCTGTGCCTCAGTTACCTCATCTGTAAAATGGGGATTAAGACTGAGCTCCATATGGGACAGCGACTGTGTCCAACCCAATTTCTCTGTATCCAGGGCAGGGAGATGAGAGGATGGAGGAAGCAACGAAGCAGCATGGCCTAGTAGAAAGAACAGGGACCTGTGATTCAGAGGCCCTGGGTTCTAATCTTGGCTCTGCCACTTGTCTGCTGTGTGACCTTGTGCAATCCATTTAAGTTAACTGAGGCACAAAGAAGTTATCTGTAAAATGGGAATTTAGACTATGAGCCCTATATGGGACAGGGACCGTGTCCAATTCCATTTAACTCTAGCACTTAGTACAGTGCCTGGCATATAGCAAGCACTTAAAATACCATAATAAAACCTTCAAGCCATTTTACTGATTCTAGCTAGGAGATGCCCAGAAAACGTCTCTGTTAAGATTCTGTCTTACATTGCACAAGCAGACAGAAATGAAGAGACTTGCTCAAAAATAAAAAGCCAAGATCAAAGTTCTGTCATTCTGAGGTTTGGTCTTCCTAAACAGTAACCACTTTATAACATCACCTCCTGGGTGGGGCTAGGGTTAAACCTTCACCTGCCCACAAAAACTTTCCATAGATTGCCTCATCCTCTCAAGGGTCACAGCTGGAATGCATATAATGCAGCCATCAGTAGCTTGAGAAAGTTTCATACTGTACCGTTATTAGAATTCACCCTTGCCCTTTCCTGATTTCAGTTGAGACCCAAGCTAAATTCTTTCAGGTCCCCAGCCTTTATTACTTTGCCACAAAAAACGTTTCTTTATTGTTTCTTAGTCTCAATCTAGCAATTATAGGTTTTCAGATTCAAATCACCAAATGTTAGAAACTGCTGCAGATTTGTGGAATTCCTGGAAGATATTTCTTCAAACTGTTAAGAAACCTTGTTTCAACTGCGGAGTGAGACTAAAAACAAAGGGGGTGGGGAGAAAAGGGGATATACTATTAATGCAACTTGTGATTGCCTTTTAAAACAATAGTAGGTCAAAGTCTTGGGAGGTAATCTACATGGAAGAATGAAAACAGTATTTGAAAAGCGAAGCATGACTGGGAAAAGTGAATTTTCCAGGAATGTTACTCTTTGAAACAAGATAAAACCCTATGAACGGTTCAAAGTCTACTTGTTAGATTTCAGATTTTGGCCGTCAGTGATTGGTGTTGACTTCATGGAGCTGGGGAAACCAATCACCCTCGAAAGAAGGGTATTGAGGAGGCAAAGCCACTGGTCTGCTCCATAGCTTTGTGGGTAAAGAACTGCAGCTACCACCCAGCTCCCTGAAGCTAGAAAAGGGCCAGAATGAAAGCTCCATATACTTCCCGCAACAGGTACAAGGAAAGAAAGAAGGAGCTGGATGGAAAGAGGAAGAGGACGAAAAGGACACCAGCACTGCTTCCCTGGTCCTCTCAAGGGCCTGGGTTTGGGGGCAAGTGGTTCCTTCTTGACTCTGACCCTAAGCCTTGTGGGCCAGACACACACTGGCCCAATCAAGTCTGGGGGAGGCGGAGACAAGGGGGAGGAAATACACTGGCAGCCCAATGGGAGCTAGCACTCCAAGGCTTCCAGAGACGTGGTGCTTCCAGGCCAGAATCCAAGGCCGTAGCAATGGAGTTGGTCAGTGGCTATAGTGGAGGCACTGCCCTTGATGGGTGCGTGCCACAGAAGTTCCAAAGCTCCAACCCTAGACCTGTCCCCGTTGGATTGAGGAGGAGGAAGGAGGAGCATAAGAATATACCTTTTCCTCCCTTCCCCTTCCTCCTTCTCCCCTCCTCTTTTCTTTCATTCCTTTCTCCTCTTGTCCTCTCAGTCCTTTCCACCTCCCCTTCCTTTCTTCCCTCATCTTCTTTTCTGTCCTTTTGAAGACTCATCCCTCAATACACCACCCCAAGCTTAAAATGAAAAATTAGCAACCTTCTTTACTCCCAAGTCACCACAGCTAAAAAAAAAAATCAAGTTGAAACAACTCCAGATTCTAAAGACACTACTACTATCCTCTGTTCTTAAGGGCTAGGAGAAATAGAGTAAAAGAAATATGTAACTGTAGTTGGGTTTAAAAAAAGTCTTAAAAGGGGGCCACATTTCGAAACAGTTGGGTAAGTCTAGGATCTCCACATTACCTTTAAATATGAAGTTTGCTGGGTTTTTTGAACCAGAGCATGGCTGCTATGGACATACCACACCTCTCACAGAAGCAATGCACCATCAGGAGAGATGAACTCTGGACCCTTACTAAGAGAGTATACTTCTCCTAAAAAACTATTTGAGAGCTTTGGATACTCCAAATGGTATGAGTTTTCTAAAATGGAATAAAACAGGGCTGCCTGGTAGGTTAAATATTTTCAGAGAAACTGTCATGCTGGAGGGCGAGACGAGAAGCAGTGTGGCGGAGTGGATATTATCATGGGCCTGGGAATCAGATGGACCTGGATTCTAAGCCCAGCTCCACCATTTGTTTACTGTGTGACCTTGGGCAAGTTGGTTCACTTCTCTGTGCCTCAGTTCCCTCATCTGTAAAATGGGGATTAAGACTGTGACACCCATGTGGGATGGGGACTGTGTCCAACCTGATTAGCTTGTATCTACCCCAGCGCTTAGTACAGCGCCTGGCGCATAGTAAGTGCTTAAATACCATTAAAAAGAGAGACCCAGCAGCTGGTCCTGAGGCTCCCATTTCCAAAGCTTCAGAAAAGTACCTCAAACTGCTAACATCATTGGAAATTCTCAAGCCACGTATCCAAGGACTGAATGTGCTGACAGGCAATGCCAGGAGGCACACACACAAAGAGCACTGAAGATAAATCACCGAACACTTGAGAGTCAGTCTGATCCAAATTGAGATTATGGGTCAGACTGCACCTAAAAAATAAGTCATGCAGCTGAAGACTGTCAATCAGTGGTATTTTCTGAATGTTTACAGGGGGAGGAGCACTAACTAAGTGCTTAGAAGAGTACAGTATAATTTTGGTAGACATGATCCCTGCCCTCAAGAAGTTTACAATCTATTAGATCTTACAATCTAGTAGAGCTTAGTCACTGGAAACCCAGAGAGGAATACAGTTTTGAAGTCTACTACTTCAACAGCATAAAGCCAGGTTATTTAGAGTCCAAAGAAGAAACAACAGAATCAGAAAGGTTGGTGTGTTAAAGAGACAGATGGAGTTTCTGAAAAATACTGGCACCAAGCTTCGGACTTCACCGGAGGTCAGCGGAGCTATTGAAGTTTCCAACCTTCGACATGGCTACAAAACCTGGATCTAACACAGATGACTCAACAGTATTTATTGAGTTTTTACTCTGTGCAGGGCACTGTACTAAGTGCTTGGGAGAGTACAACAAATCGAGTTGGTAGGTACAATCCCTGCCCCCAGGTGCTGACAAATCACTTCAGGCATCTCTCATGAGTCTCTAAAAGCCATAAACAATAGTATATGGTGATAGCTCCCATAATGAGGTCCTGGGATTGGCTGGGGCACTGCACAACACAACTTCACTGAGTGGAATGCAGAGGGAGAATGAATGGCAGCAAAACACTCAAGCAGCTGCTAAGAAGTGAACTGAAAGAGTATCCAAAACACACATTTCAAATTACAATAACAATAATAATCGTACTTGTTAAGCACTCACTATGTGTCAAGCACTATTCTAAGTGCTGGGGTAGATAAAAGAGAATCAGTCCCTGTCCCACATGAGGCTCACAATCATAATCCCATTTTATAAATGAGGTGACTGGGACAAAGTGAAATGAAGTGACTAGCCCAAAGTCACACAGCAGAGAAGCAGCAGAGCTGGGATTACTACCCAGGTCCTTCTGACTTCCAGGTCTGTGCTCTATCCACTACGCCATGCCACTTCCCCTAATCTCAAATAAAGTACAGCTACAGACTGCTGTGACTACCAACAGGAAAACGGGCCGGCCAGATCTGCAACCAACAGGAGAGCTTCTGGACAAACTTGAGATACTAAGAGGCAAAACAGAAAACTCGGCCAGGCACTGAACATAGAAAATGCAACAACCCAGGACAAATTCATTTATTACAGTCTGGAAGGGACACCACAATCTTCGGGCATATTTGCTGGCACAACCACCCAAGCAGAATAAATCCATGGTCAGCAGTTGTACCTTCAGATGCTAATAATATATCTGAATACATTTTTTAGTAACTTGACATTATAACAGCTCACAATTCATCTTAGAATTTTCAGAGAGAAAAAGAAAACATTTCAGTGGATAGATCAAATCCATTTGTATGGTTACAAATGTATCTCCAGAGGGAAACTTGTTGATAAATTTCCTAATATTTCCATGCTTAAATCAGCATTCTTTCCAGAGTTAAGCTAAACAACTGTGTGAAATTCTTAATGTGAATGTAAACTGAAATTCACAAAATTTCAATTTGCAATGAGATGTCACAAACCGGGCCCATAGTCTGCTATTAGAATAAATATGTCAAACCACATCATTATCAAGGTTGATAAACATATTAACCCTGAAGAACTCTTTTCAGATGAGTTTCACTCTCTCAGGAGTCAAAGAATACAACCAAATTGGAGAGTTTTTATGTATCTGCTACGTTCATGCTCTACCAAATCATTTTACAGCATATAGTGCTACCCTCGGACCACTCAATTTGTACCTTGTATCAGTGGTAATTTTAAAAAGTACTGATTATCAAAGATTACAAATAGCATGTGAAACCATATTAAAATGTCATCAGCAGGGCTGTGCAACTTTCACAGGGTGCGCCTTTAAAGCAGTCTGACCATGCACACAAAAACTATCTTGGATCTAGACCAAAGAGTCACAGCTGCAAAACATCTTCCACTGCCTTTCTGATTTCATGGCATTTTTCCCTTTGAGCAAGATCCTCTATATCTAGCCAGAATGTGGACTAGTTTCCCCACCCCCAAATTCTGGCTCCATTTAAAAATCTGAAATCATCTGTGGCCCAGTTAAAGTAATAGATAGTAAAGTTGTTCATGAAAAAAAAAAAAAATTGAATGAAAACCAGTTCCAATTAAATGGAAGAATTGAAGTCACAGTGCAAGCTGTCTTCAACTACAACTCAGATGGAGAAGGCCCACTGAAAGCCAATAACAATAATAATGTTGGTATTTGTTAAGCGCTTACTATGTGCGAAGCACTGTTCTAAGCGCTGGGGTAGATACGGGGTAATCAGGTTGTCCCACGTGAGGCTCACAGTCTGAATCCCCATTTTACAGATGGGGTAACTAAGGCACAGAGAAGTTAAGTGACTTGCCCAAAGTCACACAGCTGACCAGTGGCAGATCCGGGATTCAAACCCATGACCTCTGACTCCCAAGCCCATGCTCTTTCCGCTGAGCCACGCTGCTTCAATAGGTAGCATTCCCTCTACCCCACTCTCTCTAAGCGCACACACTCCATTCCATTTTAATCTACTGCATTTTCTATGTCAATATTTAAAGATTTGCATCACGTTCACCTTTAATCACAAAGAATGCTGGAAGTGAAGTCACAACAGCATTACACGTTTAAGAGCAACAAATACTAATGACATCTGAAGGGAAAAAATTAAACCTATTTGAGACATTTTTATTCCAATTATGAGTAAGTCTAAATGGGAAGAAACAAAAAAAAACTCCTAAAAACTTAAATCGTGTTTAAAGCACAAATGCTGGTTCAATGGCTCTTTAATTACACCACTAAAGTGATGGTTCTTTTACAGTATGAGAAATATTTTTTTAATGTAACTGAAAAAAAGTTATTTCCTAACACTCAACCAGCCTGTGCACTGATCTCCACTGCTATCAGAGTTGGACAGTGTTTAGTATTTGACCGCTAGTTTTCTTCACCATTTCTCTCAAAACCTGAACCAAGAAGCAGGGCAAGGCATAGCTGTGGTTTCCCAAAACAGTAACTAGAAGTGATACTAAACTACATCAATTCTTCTGAATGAACAAAAGCCCTTTCTGCATAGGCACCACAATGGAACAAAATAAATCAGAGTAATTACTAGTTTAGGATCTGGTCAGCGTGTTTTCTAAAAATTTCTTCTAAATGGAACAGTGAAAGCTTTGTGACACAGGAAAGGCAAAGCTACTGACTCAGTTTTAAATCTGCCTTTAAAAATCCTTTTTACTTTAGCTATCCCATCACACCCGCGATACAAAGAACGTGACAATCTTTGTATTACTTCAGTTTCTCAGGTGTGCTGCCCCTTCTATTTATGGGAACGCTAAGCCATGCTTCCATATATAAATCTTCCCACACTTGGTCACACAAGGCCCAAGATTCAAAGACTTTATTCTGCTGATAGGATCAGAAGCAAAGCACCATCACGACCATACCATACAGATAGCAGTATGGCCTAGTGAACAGGGCATGGGCCTGGGACTCATTCATTCATTCATTCATTCAATAGTATTTATTGAGCACTTACTATGTGCAGAGCACTGTACTAAGCGCTTGGAATGTACAAATCGGTAACTCACAAGGATCTAGGTTCTAAACCCAGCTCTGACACTTGTCTGCTACGTGACCTTAGTCAAATCACTTCACTTCTCTGTGCCTCAGTTACCTCACCTGTAAGATGGGTAATAAGATTTTGCGCCCTATAAGTAGGACAGCGACTGTGTCCAGTCTGATTAGCTTGTATCTATTTGAGCACTTAGTACAATGCCAAGCACATAGTGCTTAACGAATGCCATAAAAAAGAAACAAACACACACATACACACACATTCACACAGAAGCATATACTTAAAGAGTCTCTTCTGAACACTGCTGCCCAGGATACATGTTTGGGTACTATTGGCTAAAGTGTCTAAAGTTTATGAATCCATCAATTGACCATATTCATTGAGCACTTTCTTTGTGCAGAGCACTGTACTAAGAACTGGGGAGAGTATGATATAAACAGAGTAAGTAGACACATTCCCTTGCCCAAAATGAGTTTATAGTTGATGACTTAATTGATGATAATTTCATGACTTCCCTAACCCTCATTATATTTTGCCTTTCTAAAAATGAATGGGAAATAAAAAATGAATAATTTGATTTCCAAAGCAATCCTGGAAGGAAACATTCCTTGTCTGAACACTAAGATATCCACTCCACCCATTGGCTTAAGAGGAACTTCAGAGGCGCCAATACTTTCAGATCGCCTCCATGGCAATAAAGATTTTTTTCTCTCCTCAGGGATGATCACAAATCCTGGAGCTAGGGGTCATGTATTCCAGTCCTCTGGAAATGAATAACTAAACTACCCAGGATGGAGGGGTGCCTGCTCTTTCTTTTAAAAAACAAACATACAAAAAACAACTGAGATGGAGACTTCAACCTCCTTTAGTAGTCCACAACAGCAGCCAATTCTATCACTTTCGATAAAACTAATTCCCTCCAACCTAAATCTCTCTGGCTTTTGATTTAAGCTTGATTCCTCGTGTTATCTATGCTTGAGGAGAATTGTCTAGCTTTATCCCCATAGAAATCTCCTAATGTACTTGACTAGTTTTGGTTTTTTTTCACCCTTCCCTGGACTAAACAATTCCAGTTCTTTGGGGTTTCTTCAAAAACTTATCCTCCAATCTTTTCATCATCTGTATCATTCTGTGAATCCTCTAATTTCTCCACCTACTTTTAAAGCAGTTTTCACTGACTCCTTTGACAGTAGCAATGTTTCACGTTAGGACGTAAAAGGACTACAAAATTTTGGAAAATGCCACTTCCTCAAAGTAACATGCAGATCTCTGTCCTAAGAATTTAGGAAAATAATTTATAGTGGTGTTTGAATGTTTACTGTGTGCCGAGCGGTGTACTAAGTGCTCGGAAGAGTATAATTCAATAGAGTTGGTGGACACTATCCTGGCCCACAGTGAGCTTACAGACTTGAATCAAAGGTAAATGCCTACCCTTGTGAAGTTAATAATAATAATAATGTTGGTATTTGTTAAGCGCTTACTATGTGCCGAGCACTGTTCTAAGCGCTGGGGTAGACATAGGGGAATCGCGTTGTCCCACGTGGGGCTCACAGTCTTAATCCCCATTTTACAGATGAGGGAACTGAGGCACAGAGAAGTTATGTGACCTGCCCACAGTCACACAGCCGACAAGTGGCAGAGCTGGGATTCGAACTCATGAGCCCTGACTCCAAAGCCCGTGCTCTTTCCACTTAGCCACGCTGCTTCTCTACCAGCTTACCAGCTGGTAAACTGAGGTAAGCTGGTAAGCTAAGTTTACCAGCTAAGTGTGAAGGCTAGCAATTCTGTGCATTAAATGGGGCCTCAGACGACTTCTGCTTCTTCAGGAACCTCACAGTTCTTCGAATAAGTATCTCCACAGAACCAGATACACATAGTTGCTGCAGTGCAGGGCTGGGCATCATCTCTGTCTGGATGGAACACTGCTATGGTGGTAAGCAAGAGTAGAAGCAGCCTGGCCTAGTAGATAGAGCAAAGGTCTGGGAACAATGCTTGGCACATAGTAAGCGCTTAAATACCATAATTATTCGTTATTAACAAGCGCTTAGTACAGTGCTCTGCACAAAGTAAGCGCTCAATGAATACTACAATGAATGAATGAAGGACCTGGATTCTAATCCCAGCTCTGCCACTTGTCTCCTGTGTGACCTTGGACAAATAACTTCACGTCTCTGTAAAGTAGGGATTAATACTGTGAGCCTCTTGTGGGACTGGGACAATGTCCAACTTCAATAGTTTCTATGACAGTGCTTAGAACAGTGCCTGACACATAGTAAGTGCTTAAATACCAGAAAGAAAGAAAGAAAGAAAGAAAGAAAGAAAGAAAGAAAGAAAGAAAGAGAGAGAGAGAGAGAGAGAGAGAGAGAGAGAGAGAGAGAGAGAGAGAGAGAGAGAGAGAGAGAGAGAGAGAGAGAGAGAGAGAGAGAGAGAGAGAGAAGAAAGAAAGAAAGAAAGAAAGAAAGAAAGAAAGAAAGAAAGAAAGAAAGAAAGAAAGAAAGAAAGAGAGAAGAAGAGAGAGAGAGAGAGAGAGAGAGAGAGAGAGAGAGAGAGAAAGAAAGAAAGAAAGAAAGAAAGAAAGAAAGAAAGAAAGAAAGAAAGAAAGAAAGAAAGAAAGAAAGAAAGAAAGAAAGAAAGAAAGAAAACAGAGACTACTGACCATCCTCCCATTCCCAGGAAGTATGGAGCAGTGGAGATCCAGACCCGGGTGTTTACTATGTGAAGAGCATTGAACTAAGCATTTGGGAAAGTATTATATATCATAATTAGCAGATATGTTCCCTGCCCATAAGGAGCTTAGAGTCTTGAGGGGAAGTACAATAGAAGTGATAGACACAGTCTATGCCCACAAGTAGCTTAGGGAAACACACTGTATACAATTTTCTTCCACTGCTCATGTTTCAGAAATACCTTCAACATGATTACACTACAGGTTAATGTATTAAAGTATTACAATTGAAAGTTCAGTTGGACTAGGACAACTGAACGTTCCAATTCGAATGCCCTTTCCACAAACCTTCACCAAACTTCAACCCCCACCCCTAATAATAGATGATCACTCCCCACAACTTTAAAACCTTAAAAAAGCACATTTCTTGCAAGTAGACTTCCCCCGACTAAGCCCATATTTCTTCTTGTCCTACTCCTTTCTGTGTCGCTCTTACTCTTTGATTTGCTCCTGTTATTCACCCCTCCCTCAGCCCTACACTATTTATGTAAATATCCATAATTTATTTATATTAATGCCTGTCTCCCCCTTTAAATTGTAGCTTGCTGTTGGCAGGGAATGTGTCTTATCAACTGTGGTATATTGTACTCTCTCAAGAGAAGCAGCTTGACCTAGTTGATAGAGCACACAGCCTGGGAGTCAGAAAGACCTGAATTCTAACCCTGGCTCTACCACTTGTCTGAGGTATGACCTTGGGCAAGTCATTTCTCTATGCCTGAGTTCCCTCACCTGAAAAATGGGATTAAAATTGAGTCCCATGTGGGACCAGAACTGTGTCAGGAGAGGAATGGTGCCTGGCATGTCTTAAGCCCTTAAATACCATAAAAAAGTGCTCAGTACAGTGCTCTGCACAGAATAAACACACAATAATTCCCATGGATTGATTGATTTCTGAATGTCCCAGTTAATAATAATAATATTAACTTTGGTATTTGTTATGCACTCACTTGTTTTGTGGTTGTGCCTAGCAGAGGGTTCTGCACACAATGTGTGCTCAGTCAATACTGTTGATATTGTTAATGATGATGTAGAATAAAAGGAATTTCCTGGATTTCTGAGGAACACTTGCCAAATTTGTTTCCTTCCACTAATCGACATTTTTTTCTTTTAGAGAGCAGAGTAGATTATTAATCAGAAATATGTACCTCGAACTTCAAAAATACTGTCTGGGGCATGAATATGGAAACTTGAATATGATAAAAAATTATATTTCAGCACTTATTAAAAGGTAATGATTGAAATGTGGCTCAGAGAAGCTGTTTTCCCATTTTCCTGTTAAACCAGCCAATTTGAAAGGACACTCACATTGCACGCGCAAACATCTGAGGTTAACCCGCTGTCCGATAAAAGGGAGTCTGCTAACTGGGCATGCAACCGGTCTGAAATATTTGGAAATAAACTGAACTATCTGCCTCAGGTTGAGAGAGAGCCCTCTTTGTTGTGACATCTATCACATGGCCAGTATTACTGTCAAGTGATCTCTGTAACTTTATAATTTGAACATACTGTTCAAGATGCTGACCAGCTAAGGCCCTCGCATGAGGGGAGACGACCATGTTTTTCAGTTGCAAAATGTCATCTGTAGCCTGTCTCCCACCAGTTACAAAGGCCTTTCTCTGCTTTCTCTAACAAAGAGACAATGTTTCCCTCTAGGACACATAAGGCCTATAAAATTTTAGAAAACAACGCCACCGAAAATTGACATAGAACAGAAGTGTCTAGAATTCTAGTCTGCAGGGAGAAATGAAAGAAAACTGCTGCAATGCAAATTTCTGTCAAATGCAGCCCAGTCAAGTAGAAGAAACTGCTCAAGTTCTTAAGAACTTAGCAATTTCAAATATCAGGGTGTAGCAGGACCTTCAAATGAACTCCCTCTAGTATTGAAAAATTACAATTATATGTGCCTCAGACACCCAGTGAACTTATCTCTAAGACCCAAACTGAAACATGTTCCCCAGATCGCTTCAATCTTTCAGAGAACCAAAAGAAACAAAAATATTCTTAGCAAATAAATATTCTTCAATTCACCAAAAAGTGATAATTATCATGCACCATCATTCTGAACTTTAATATGTGCATGAGAGGGTTAATTTCATGAGTTTTCACCAAGATCTAAATGTTCTAAACTCAAAACAAGTTTAGCTTTTTGGAAATTCAGATTGCTTGAGTATCTACTGCCAAGTACCATGGTTTTTTTCTTCTTTTAAAGATGGGAGAACAGCAGTGTTATATTTCCCTGGTATGAGTTATTCCAGTCCTGGGGAATAAGAAAATGGTAATAATAATCATAATAATTGTGGTATCTGCTAAGCACTTACAATGTCCCAGGAAATGTACTAAGTGCTGAAGTAGATAGAAGACAATCAGGTTGGACACAGTCCCTGTCCCACACAGGACTTGCAGTCTTAATCCCCATTTTACAGATGAGGCAATAGGCACAGAGAAGTGAAGTGGTTTGCCCAAGGACTCAGCAGACAAGTGGCAGAGCAAGGATTAGAACCCAGGTCCTCTGACTCCCAAGCCCTTGCTCTTTCCACTAGGCCTATCTGTTTCTCTAATGAATTCATTTAAAAGCATCCCCAGTTTTGAAGGTTTTGACTTTTACCATGCTATACCCAATAACTTTCAAAAGACCCAGACCAACATTCCACCTTGGGGTAGAGAGGCTGCCAATCTTCTTTTAAGGCCTCAAAATCTGGGAATCTCAAATGTTACTGTGTTGTCATAGGAGTCAAAAGCTGAGAATACAGAACCAAGAGGCGGTGGTGGCATCTATTTTTGCTAATTGTTTCTGGAAAAATATTTCAGACATTGCACATAACTGAATACAGTCAAATACACAGAAATCACATTTGAGGGACAGTAAAGAATGGAACCCAGTATTTAGGGGCAGAGCAAAGAACAATTTTCAGTAAAATGGAATTTGCAATGCTCTTAATCCCTATTATCCACATTTCCAACATATGGCACTTCACTTTCTAATGCAAAATCTTCCTGGGTCATTTAATAATGGCATTTCAGTGCTTGCCACGTGTGAAACATTTTTTTTGGTATTTGTTAAGTGCTTACTATGTGTCAAACACTTTTCTAAGCGCTGAGGTAGATACAAGTTAGGTAGGTTAGACCCAGTCCCTTTCCCACACAGGGCTCAGAGGAAACTGAACTGAGGCACAAAGAAGTTAAGTGATTTGCCCAAAGTTATACAGCAAACAACTGACAGAGCCAGGATTAGAACCCAGGTCCTCTGACTCCCAGGCAAGTGCTCTTTCTACTAGGCCACACTTATCAGATCAGACACAATCCCTGCACACACAGAGCTCAAGTTCTTTTTCTCTTTTCTCTTATGTAAAACAATGGCTTCTTCAAATTAGAGGCCCCTAAAGATGTCCCTTGAGCACTTCTTTCAAGGTATGTGGGATATGTTAATGGCTTACTGTGTGTCAAATACAAAATAATCAGGTGAGACAATGTCCCTATCCCGGATGGGGCTCACAGTCTAAGTAAGGAGATGAACAGGTACTGAATCCTCATTTGAGAAAAGAGGAAACTGAGACCAAGAGAAGTTGAGTGACTTGCTCAAAATCACAACAGGCAAGTGGCAGGGCTGGAATTAGATCCCAGTTCCCCGCTCTTTTTGCTGGGCTACATCTTGAAGAAAAGCTAACTGTCCAAATCTTAAAATATCACTTTGAATCATGCACTCATCTAATGTCAGCTTCTTTCCACGGTTGCTTTTAATAATGTTATTTACATACTTAAAATTCTGATCATCAACTTAGTAAAATACTCAGTCCTGATAGGCACTTCCCATTATTAGTGGTATTATTGGTGTTTATTGTGTGCCTTATGTGTAGTGCCCTGAGGATTGGGCAAAATCATGGTCCTTATCCACAAGGACTTTACAATCTAACGAGGAGTTGAAAAATCTAAGGGAGAGTTTACCATCAAATGAATTACAAAGTTAGCATGCCTGGCTGTCAAAGCTGGCTTCTGTCCAGGCATATTTGTTCAGCTACTTCCTCGGGAGGAGAGGAGGGTGGGAGAGAGACAAGGGAAACAATTTTATGTGCACTCTGGACTATCAGCATTGGAAAATGTCCATATGCATTTAAGACAAACAGGCTGTTAGTAAAGTGTGGGAAAACTTTTCCTCATCATAACAAACTCTTTCCCTCCAAGCAATTCTAACCACAGGGAAAACCACTAAGTTTTAGGATTTTGTTTATCATCAATCGGGAAAGAAATGAGAAAGAAAAACAATGGCAACTAAATAGAATCAAGGCGATGTACATTTCATTAACAAAATAAATAGGGTAATGTAAATATATACAGTTGAGCGGACGAGTACAGTGCTGAGGGGATGGGAAGGGAGAGGGGGAGGAGCAGAGGGAGATGGGGGGAAAAGAGGGTTAAGCTGTGGAGAGGTGAAGGGGAGGTGGTAGAGGGAGTAGAGGGAGAAGGGGAGCTCAGTCTGGGAAGGCCTCTTGGAGGAGGTGAGTTTTAAGTAGGGTTTTGAAGAGGGGAAGAGAATTAGCCTGGCGGAGGTGAGGAGGGAGGGCATTCCTGGACCCAGGGGAGAACGTGGCCCAGGGGTTGACAGTGGGATAGGCGAGACCGAGGGACGGTGAGGAGGTGGGCGGCAGAGGAGCGGAGCGTGCGGGGTGGGCGGTAGAAAGAGAGAAGGAAGGCTCTACTGCTGCCTTCCAAATGGAGAGAGGAGGACAAAGGATTTGGGTGAGAAAGGGGATAGGAGGTTGACTGAGGTGAATAGAAGGAGGACAAGACAGGTGTACAGAGTTTTTATTTTGTGGTATCTGTTAAGGGCTTATTATGTGCAGGCACTATACTAAGCACTGGGGTAGATACAAGTTAACTGTCTTGTTCTATGCCTAGTCGTTTCCAACCCATAGTGATGCCACAGACACATCTCTCCTAGAGAGCCCCACTCTCCATCTGAAATCTTTCTGGTACTGGATCCATAGAGTTTTCTTGGTAAAAATACAGAAGTGATTTACCATTGTTGCTTTCCGCACTGTACTCGAGTCTCCGCCCTCGATTGTCTCTCACTCCGCTGCAGCCCAGCATGGGTGAGTTTTGATAAATTTATTAGGTTAGACAAAATCCCTGTCCCTCATTGGGCTAATGGTCTTTAATCCCCATTTTACAGATGAGGTAACTGAGTCACAGAGAAGTGAAGTGACTCACCCAAGGTCAGAGCCCAGGTCCTTCTGACTCCCAGGCCCGTGTTCTATCCGCTAGGCCATCATGCTTCTCTGCTTCTTGTAGGCAGGGAGTGTGCCTACCAACTCTGTTATATTCTACTTTACCAAGCATTTAGTACAGTGCTCTGCCCACAATAAGCACTCGATAAATACCACTGATTTTGTTTAAGGTATTTGTTAACCAATTACTATGTACCAGGCACTGAACTAAGCACTGGGGTAGATACAAGATAGATACAAATTAATCAGATTAGACAAAGTCCCTGTCCCTCATAGGGCTCACAGTCTTAATCCCATTTTAAATGTGAAATAGGCACAGAGAAGTGAAATGACTTGCTCAAATTGACATAGTAGATAAGTGTCGGAGTTGGGATTAGAATCCAGGTCCTTCTGATTTCCAGGCCCATGCTCTATCCACTAGGCCATGCGGTTTATGGCAGCCCCGATTTGCAAGTCGGAAGGAGTCATGCCACCCTGTGGGAGTTGCTGAGCCAAATAGCCAGTGAGCTAGAAAATTTTACATTGAATTAATGTGAATGAAAGTTCTAAAAGTTCTGGTGAATCAGGCTCTCCAACAGGAAAGAGGCAAGCACTACTCTCCCATAACTTAACGATGGTCAATAACAATAGAATTTGTGCAATTTGTTAAGTGCTTACTATGTCCCAAGTACTATATTAACTGGTGGGGGCGGGGATCACTGTGGGCAGGGAATGTGTCTGTTATACTGTTACACTGTACTCCCAAAAGCTTAGTACGGTTGTCTTCACACAGTAAGCATTCAATAAATAGAAGACAGTCAAGTCATACAGTCCCTGTTCCATAAGAGGCTCACAATCTAAGACAGCGGGAGAGCAGGTTTTTAATCCCCCATTTTACATATGAGGAAACAGGCACAGAGAAGATCACAGAGCAGGCAAGTGATTGAGCCAGGTTAAGAACCCTGGTTCCCAGGCTCTTTTCACTAGGGATGCTGCTTCTCATCATCAAGAAAAACTTATCATATGAGCATTCCTGAACAGATCTAAGAATCACTTAATTGATCCTTTGTTACTTGGTGATACAATTGGGGTGTGTGCTTCACTGCCAACTCCTATTTTGGGATCCATGACTCACAGATCACATTATCAAAGAGACCACACATTTTTTTTGTTGTTGTTTTTTCCTTGCTTCACCTCTCCTCTTACTATCAGCTTTAGGATTACCATATACCACCCTTTCAATTTTTATTTTCCAATCATGACATAGCCAAAAAAAAGTGCAAACAGAAGTTTAAGAAACCCATCAGTAGGTTTTTTTCTATATTATCTTCATGGATCATCACCCTCTCAATCTTCAAAGCCCTGCTGACTAACCTCTCATCTCTCCACCCTATTCTCCCTTGCTTCTGCACTGCCTATGAACTAGGTTCTGGAGCCCCTAAGTACTGTGATGTTCACCTACCCCCACGGCACTTATGCATATATCTTAACACTCTGTTGTTTCCCCTATCTGTAATTTATTTTAATGTCTGTCATTCCCACTACACTGAAAGCTCCCTGAATGCAGGAACGTTGCCAGTTAACGATCCTGTCCCAAGTGCTTTGTACAGCACTCTGCAGACAGTAAACACTCCTCACTCATTGATTGATGTAATAATGTTGGTATTTGTTAAGCGCTTACTATGTGCAGAGCACTGTTCTAAGCGCTGGGGGAGATACAGGGTAATCAGGTCATCCTATGTGAGGCTCATAGTTAATCCCCATTTTACAGATGAGGTAACTGAGGCACAGAGAAGTTAAGTGACTTGCCCACAGTCACACAGCTAACAAGTGGCAGAGCTGGGAGTCGAACCCATGACCTCTGACTCCGAAGCCCAGGCTCTTTTCCACTGAGCCACGATCTAAGCATTTAAATCAAAGAGTAAAGTCATAGAAGGGAATGGCTCTCTCTCCTCATTTAGTTCCATTTAGAGCCCCCGGCAATCCTGAATGCCCTTAGAGTAAATTCTGTGGCATTTGCTAAAAGATGCCTCAACCTTCTCTGAGAACCTACACAGAAAATAGCTCCAAACTGCCCCGTGTTTTGCTCATCTAGTCCCCCCATGCGCACTGAACCTCAAGTCAAACACCAGAGTTCCAGTGGTTGCCCATCCACCTCCCCATCAAACTCCTCACCATTAACTTTATAGCACTCAATTACCTTGCCCCCTCCTATCTCATCCCTCTACTCTCCTACTACAACCCAGCCCATCCACTTTGCTCCTCTAATGCAAACCTTCTCACTGTACCTCGATTTCATCTATCTTAACACCAACCTCTCGTCCATGTCCTGACTCTAGCGTGGAACATCCTCCCTTCTCAGCTCCCCTTCCCCTTCGCATCGCCTCAACTCCCTTTGCTCTAACTGGCCCCTTCCCACCCCATAAAACTTATGCATATATGGGCATAACTATAATTCTATTTATATTGATGCCTGTTTACTTGTTTTGAGGTCTGTCTCCCCGCTTCTAGACTGTAAGCCTGGTGTGAGCAGGAATTGTCTCTCTTTGTTGCTGAATTGTACTTTCCAAGTGCTTAGTACAGTGCTCTGCACACAATAAGTACTCAATAAATACGACTGAATGAATGAACGTACGACTCCCCCCCCACCCCCATTTAAAGCCTTATTGAAGGCACATCTCCTCCACGAGGCCTTCCCTGATTAAGCCTTTAAGCCTTCCTTTCCTCTTCTCCCATTCCCTTCTCTGTCGTCCTGACTTGCTCCCTTAATTCATTCCCCCCTCCCAGCTTCACAGCATTTATGTACATATCTATAATGTATTTATTTATACTAATGTCTGTTTCTCCCTCTAGACTTTAAGCCTGCCGTGAGCAGGGAATGTGTCGGTTCATTCATTCATTCAATCGTATTTATTGAGCTCTTGCTGTGTGTAGAGCATTGTACTAAGCGCTTGGAAAGTAGAATTCGGCAACAGATAAAGACAATCGCTACTCAACAACAGGCTCACAGTCTAGAAGGGGGAGACAGACAAAAAACAAGTAGACAGGCATCAACAGCATCAAAACAGATAAATAGAATTCTAGATATATACACATCATTAATACAGTAAATAGAATAATAAATATGTGCAAATATGCACAAATGCTGTAGGGCGGGGAAGGGGGTAGAGCAGAGAAAGGGAGCGGGGTGATGGGGAGGGGCCGAGGAGCAGAGAAAAGGGGGGCTCAGTCTGGGAAGGCCTCCTGGAGGAGGTGAGCTCTCATTGGAGTAGATATCAATCAATGCCACCTGAACCGGAAATCAATAGTCTGGTCATTTTTGAGCAAAGGAGACTCAGGAAAGTGACCAAATGGCACCAAATGAAAGATGACCGCTCTAATCTTGACTGCATCAGGGCTGGTGAAGGGAGAAGAGTAGTAATATGGAAATGGGGCATAGACAGCAAAGAAGCCTGTAACATTACATCCCTTTGCCCTCAGTTGTATGCCCTCCTTGCTGACCTCTGTGGCTCGCCCCACTCTGGTCAATACTTCACTCTGCTGCCCAGATCATTTTTCTACATAAGCATTCAGTCCACGCCTCCCCACTCCTCAGGAACCTCAAGTGGTTGTCCATTCATCTCCAAATCAAACAGAAATTCCTTACCATTGGCTTTAAAGCATTCAATCACCTTGCCCCCTCCTACCTCACCTAGCTGCTCTCCTACTTACAACTCAGCCCACTCGCTTTGCTCCTCTAATGCCAACCCATTCACTATTCCTCAATCTCATCTATAACGCAGCGGGCCTCTCGCCCACGTTCTGCCTCTGGCCTAAAACAGGCCTGCAATGCCCTTGCTCTTCATATTACACTCCCCCTCCACCAAAGCCTAACTGAAGCAACATCTCCAAGAGGCCTTTCCTAAGCCCTCATTTCCTCTTCTCCCACTCCCTTTCACTTGATTTGCTCCCTTTTTTCACCCCTCCCTCAGCCTCAGTACTTATGTCCATATCTGTAATTTACTTATATTAATGTCTGTCTTTTTCTCTAACCTGTGAACTCATTTTTGGGCAGGGAGTGTGTCCATCAACTCTGTTATATTGTACTCTCCCAAGTGCTAAGTACAGTGTTCTGCACACAGTAAACACTCAGTAAATATGATTGATCATATTACGAGAAATACAAAGTAACTGTGAGCCCCTTATTGGGCAGGGATTGTCTCTATCTGCTGCCGAATTGTACTCTCCAAGCACTTAGTACAGTGCTCTGCACATAGTAAGCACTCAATATATACTATTGAATGAATGAATGAATGAATGAACTCCAAGTCTGCATCCTTATTGGTATCCTCACCCATTATCCAATCAATAGTAGACCTTCCACATAGCCTCCCTAGATTAAAGAAAGAAAAGGAAGTTTGCTTTTGCTTGAATTCTCTGAATTTTGCTGTGGACTTTAGCCATATCCACATGGCTGATCCCAGGAAGAAAAAGCAAAACACTAAAGCAGATCACTCTGCTACTCTCCACTTCACAGTCAGACAAGCGGCCTCTGAATCTTTCCAATTTCAGGTCAGTGAACTTTTAGCCAACGAAGATACTGCTCTATTTCATGCTACATAAATGGACCGTGCTGAAAAATGATCAACAACAGTTTAATGTTAATGGATTTGCTCTATGGCCACAACTCCTCGTCCCTCCCCAAATCTCATCTCTCCTCAAACTATGTCTTTTAACAGCAATTAAAATAGTTCACTTTCACTGTTCAAAGGACACCTAGCTTTGCATAAGCATTTTAAATAGCAATCTAAAGAAGCATGGTTCTGGGATTCAGGGTTCTAAA